>NC_041224.1:16058048-16063318 GCF_002837175.3 Physeter macrocephalus
CGCGTGCCACAACTACTGAAGCCCACGTGCCTAGAGTCCATGCTCCGCAACAAGGGAAGCCACCGCAATGAGAAGCCCGCACACCGCAGGGAAGAGTAGCCCCCGCTCGCCGCAACTAGAGAAAGCCTGCGCGCGGCAACGAGGACCCAACGCAGCCAAAAATAAATAAATAAATAAAATCTTTTTAAAAAGAATAATTTCAAACTCACAGAAAAAGAGGTCAGATTTGTGGTTTCCAGAGGCAGGGGTTGGGAGGTGGGGGGAAGGGGAGGGGGAGCTGGATGAAGGTGGTGAAAAGGTACAACCTTCCAGTTACAAGATGAAAAAAGTACTAGTAATGAACAGCATGATGAATATAATTGACGCTGCTTTCTGTTATATGGGAAAGCTGTTAAGAGAGGAAATCCTAAGAGTTCTCGTCACAAGAAAAATATTTTTTTCCTCTTTCTTTAATGTTGTGTCTCTATGAGATGTTGGATGTTCACTAAACTTACTGTGATCATCCCTTCATGATGTTATGTGGGAGTCAAACCATTATGCGGTGCGCCTTGTATGCGGTGCGCCAGTGCTGTATGTCAATTATATCTCAATAAGAATGGAAGAAAAATAAAAATAATAAAATATTTTTTTAGAAGAGTGATTTATGATACCACTTTCAGTGGCTGGTGAGCATCCCATCACATGCGTATATTTGCAGATTGTTCAGGTAGCCCCCACTCTTATTAGACACTTAGATCCCCTAAAGCAGCGGCCCCCAACCTTTTTGGCAGCGGGGACCGGTTTCGGGGAAGACAGTGTTTCCACGGAGGGCGGTGCGGGCGGAGGATGGTTCAGGTGGTGACGCGCGCCATGCGGAGCGGCACCTTCGCTCACCTGCCCGCTGCTCGCCCCCTGCTGTGCGGCCCGGTTCCTAACAGGCAGCCGAGCGGTACTGGTCCGCGGCCCGGGGGTTGGGGACCCCTGGCTTAAAGTGCTCCTGCATGGTAACTAAGGCTGTGATACACATCCTTGTTCACAAAATGCTGTGCGCATCTCTGACCCTTTCAGTCGGCTAGCTACTGAAACCGTGTGCCCTTTGAAAGCTTTTGATACCTTATCGCCCGATTTCCCTGTCAAACGGTTGCATTTATTGTGTATTCCCAACGGCGGTTCATGAAAGTGTCTGTTGTTTTCAGTGTCACCACCTCGGGATATTGTCGTTCTATTTAATATGTTTCTCAATTTCATAGGCAAAAAGTGCCAACTCATTGTTTTTTCAGTTTGTACTTCTTGGGAAAAACAGGTCATTCTTACAGAGAAGTCCTGGATTTCCCTCACGTTGTAGAGCCTTATGCTGGTGGCACTGTTATCACTCCACTGGGCCTCCATGGCTGACTGACTCACGCTATCAAAATGCTAACAGAGTTTCCTGCTGTCAGAGGGTTCTGTCAGAACATCACTTGCCTAATTTTGATCCAAAATGCCAACAACCCTCTTCGTTCTGAGAGGAAGGGAAGAGAAAAAGCATCAAGCAAACATAGAAGGTAGCAGGAACATTTCTGCTTTCATTTGTCTGGATTTGTTAAGTTTAGATGTGGTGATTGAAGGGCAGATGGGAAAGCCCTTTCTCTGGCAGGGAAACCGACCCTAAGGAGACTTTCTTTCGACCCAGATTGCTCTCGATTTTTTAACGCATTCACAGTAGTTTCTCCTTCTGGTATGGTGTTGGAATGACCTTGGATTTCACAGAGGCAAAGTGCCCCTCCTTGCAGATGGAATGACTCACGTTCTGTCCTTCCTCTGTCGCGGTTCCAAATAGGGTGCGTTTGCTCTCATGTTTTTCCCTCCCTTCCATTAGGAACAGACTAAATCTAGCATTACATTGTCAGAAGTTGAACTTAATGAACTCCGGGATTCTCATGAAGGGGCTCGAGTGAAGAAAGGCCAGGTCTCATAATTAAAGGCTTCAGGAAGCATCCTTCAGGGCACGTGCCATTGGCTTCTGTGCCTTTTTGTCCAGCCAAAGCCCCCCTTCTCTGCATATTGCAGCGTGAGTGTGATGTGGCCAAAGAGAGCTGACGCTTGAGATTTTTCACCATGACAGCACAGAATAAGAAAGAAAGGGGAGGCACTATTTTCATTTTATTTTTAGATAAGTGTGTGTTGTCCTAGCTTCCATTGGTCTGAGAATTACTGTATGAAAAATTTTTTTAATAAAGTCTGTACTATTATATCATTATTATTAATGTAATGGGTTAAAAAGATTGCATTAAGCCGTGTTGATTTTCATTTTTAACCAGTCTATTATAAGTAATATATATCTATATATTAAGTATTAAATACATATTTCTATAATTAAATATATATGTGTGTATATATATATATATTTTGGCCAGCTTCAACTCTATCCCTCGCAGATTTTTCAGGCTTTCTTTCACTTGTATTCCAGAACTACAGCTTTCCCCTAAGCTTACATCAGGTCCCCTCATGTGTAGAAAACTACTTTATTTATTTGAATAAGAAAGTTTAGAGGTTTCCAGAAGAAGGGAAAAAAAAGGTACATGGACATAGAAACAGAATAGTTTATAGAATATACGTTTCTAATTTAATCTTGGTATAAGTCACAACTTCTCTAGACCTCAGATTTTATAATTATAACAGGAGAGTTTTATCATTAGAAGACATAACACAGGTAAACTTTTAACTTCAGACCTGTCTGGGGAGCCAGGCCCCAAATCTTTCACAAACCAGAAACTATTTCCCCTTCTCCTGAATTTTAACCCAATCCCCTCTAGTTCTTCACCTGCTAATAGGGCCATATGGTAGTGTTAGTAACAACCACTGATTCCTATTCTGGAGCCAGAATAGGTTTGAGGTTCAGAGAGTGGATTAACTTGCTCCGTGGGGCACATAGTCCAGGAGTGGCTGAACCTGGGCTTGAACCCATGTTATCAAGCTACAAAGCCATGATCTCAACCACTGAACTGTGCCGTCTCCCAGCAGCCTGGTGGTTCTCAAACTTTTTTTTCAGCACTGAAACTTTTCAAGTGATATCTTCCCAAAAACCTCAACAGTGGAGCTGCTCTGGGTAAGTGGGAACCCAGGTCTCAGCAGCTTTGCCTCATCTACAAGCCTAGGTTGGCACCACGGTGCTTTCACAGAGCCCTGAACTGCAGGAGGTGGGAAAAGAAACCACTGTATTCCCGTGACTACACGCAACCGTGATGGGGCAAAACTCACCTTCCCTCCCCCCCAGAGACGCTGGGTGAAGAACAAGCAGTCAAGGGTCCACAGAGGCAGAGGCCCAAGAGCATGACCCACAGCTTAAGCAGCAGTGCCAACAGCCAAAGGGCCATCAGAGCTGCCCTATTTTGATGCTTCCTTTGAGAGCCGCAGAAATGTTATCAGGAGACAAGCAGCGTCTGCGCTTCCTCTGCCTTGACCCTCTCACATTTCCAGTGGACATGATAAGCAAGGAGCCCTCAGGCCTTCATTTTGGAGCACTGCTGCCACTAGCATTGCCAACTTGATTAGTGTTAATTTGTATCTTTTTTGAATTTTTATTTTTGGCCACACCGCATGTCTTGCAGGATCTTAGTTCCCCAACCAGGGATCAAACCTGGGCCCCGGAGTGGAAGTGCTGAGCCCTAATCGCTGGACCACCAGGGAATTCAACAAATTTGTATCATTTTCATGAAGTTCACCATAATGGTCAAGTGTGAGAACTCTGCCACGGGCAGGCCTGGGTTCCCATTCTGGCCCTGCCAATAAGTAAGTGAGCTTGGACCAGCTATTTAACTAAGATGCCATTTTTCTCATCTAGAAAATGACACAAAGCAAGTAAAACACAGCACAGCATCTATCACAATAAAGGGTAGCTATTAATAATATTATAAGTTAACAAAACATGTTTCTAGTTATAAGAAAATAAGAATCCAAAAACTCTATTAATATATATGGTTATTTAATTATTAAGAGATGGACCCATGAAAACTTTTTTTTTTTTTTTTAGTTTGGCTACTTTCCTTCTGAATTGCATTTGCGTTTTTTTAATGATCTCCACAATAAGTCCAGTTAATATCCATTGCCATAGAGTTACAAATTTTTTTCTTCTTATGAGAACTTCTAAGATGTACTCTCTTAGCATGATGTAACGTACAGCCTGTTGACTATAGTTAATAATAATACTAGTAATAGTATTGTATATTTGAAAGTTGCATTTGAATTTTAAGTGAGTTTTCTCTCATTATGTAATATAGGATGTGCTACTTCCATTTCGTGGCACTTCAGTCAGAGGTGCCATTGTGAAGAGGGATGTTATGTGATCAGAGTTTGGGTGGATTTTCTTATCTATTGATAAGCTAAATCCCACGGTTTTAAGAGACTTTGGAAACTCCTTTTTCCCATTCTTCTTAGCCAGATAAAAACCAGAGTTATAAAAATTGAACATCCTATGTGGCAGGTTTGGGAATCATTAATGCATCCTTAATATCTAGCCATGTCTGCCAGTGGTAGCAAAATCTGCTTTTAGGTCTTCAATGCTCCAGAAATAACTAGTGCTTTAATAGAATCTGAAATGTCAGTTTTCTAGTGAAGAAGAATATTGCTTTCATTGCCTTTTGCCTCCTGAAATACCTCAGTCCCTTTCCACTGTGGACCAGTGTACTTATAACACCCACAATTTGTTATTAAATTTCAGCTGTTGAGTTAGGTGTGCTGGAAGGGCCTGTGAGCACAGAACCACAGCTACAGTACCTAATTGACCCTGGCGGCATTAATCATTAGATAAATGGGAGGAGAAGAGAATATATTTTGACTGTAGGGGTAAAAACCATAGTGCACAGCCAATCTGAGCAGATGAGAATCAGGGGTGAACATGCAGAAGAAACAGATGGTGGTGACTAAAGAGAAGGAGGCCAAAAGTTTTACATAAAACGTGTGACTTAATCAGAACCCTGGCGACTTGAATGGGATTTAAAAGCACATCTGAAAGAAGTTGGCCTTGTTGGTCTCTATGGTGGAAACGGAGTTAGAACACTTGGAGCAGCTTCCTAGAACTTTTGGCCACAGTAGGGTGTAAATTATGTAACATTAATCAAAACTGTTGATTGATTTTTAATTTTTAAATTTTATTTTTAAAAATTTATTTATTTATTTATTTTTGGCTGTGTTGGGTCTTCATTGCTGTGCACGGGCTTTCTCTAGTTGCGGTGAGCGGGGGCTACTCTTTGTTGCGGTGCGTGGGCTTCTCATTGCAGTGGCTTCTCTTGTTGTGGAGCATGGGCTCTAGG
>NC_041224.1:16063670-16064305 GCF_002837175.3 Physeter macrocephalus
CATGTGGGATCTCCCCAGACCAGGGCTCGAACCCGTGTCCCCTGCATTGGCAGGCGGATTCTCAACCACTGCGCCACCAGGGAAGCCCCCCGATTGATTTTTTTAAACTGGGTTTTTCATTTTGGTTCTTTGTTTTGTTTTTGTTTTTTGTCTTTTGTTTTTTTTACATTTTCTAATACTTCAACCAGATGTGAAGTCCTCTTTGAAAACGGCCAGTCAGCAAGCACTGTTACAGGCACACGTGGGCACAGCACACTTAGCACAGGATCCTGTTTGCACATCCACTCATCCACTTGCCAGTGTGAGGCATTTCCGTTTCCTAGTGCACAGCACCCCCTCTGAGCCTGCCTCCTTGGCACCTGTTGATGGACATGGCGGCACTTTTCGCTTTGGTGGGGCTGTTACAGATACAGCTTCTATGAATGTCTGTAACAGCCCTTGTGTGGACATGAGCTTTCTTTTCTCCTGGGTAAATACCTAGTGGTGAATGCCTGGACTTTATAGCAGACGCATATTTAACTTTCTTAAAAACTGCTCAACTGGGCTTCCCTGGTGGCGCAGTGGTTGAGAGTCCACCTGCTGATGCAGGGGACACGAGTTCGTGCCCCGGTCCAGGAAGATCCCACATGCCGCAG
>NC_041224.1:16064462-16070471 GCF_002837175.3 Physeter macrocephalus
GTGCTCCGCAACGGGAGAGGCCACAACAGTGAGAGGCCCACGTACCGCAAACAAAACAAAACAAAACAAAACAAAAAACTGCTCAACTGTTTTTCAAAGTGGCTGCACCGTTTTACATCCCCTTCAGCAGTGTGTGAGAGTTCCAGTTGCTCTATATTCTCACCAACATTTGGTATGGTTTTTCATTTTAGCTATTCAAAGGAATAAAGGTATCTCATTCTATTTTAGTTTGTATTTCTTTAATGAATACTGATGTTATATGTTTCTCTTTCCCTTTGCTTTTAACCACTTTGTTTCTTAATATGTGAAGTTGGTGTCTGAAGGCAGCATATATCCAAATATCTTCTACTAACTTTGCAACTTTTCTGTAAGTCTGAAATTATTCCAAAATTAAAAGTTTACGTTTTTAAAAAGACCTAAATACTAAGAGAAAAAAATCTTTTATATTTACTCATGTAGTTACCATTTCCAGTGCTTTTCATTTCTTTGTGCAGATCCACATTCCCTTCTCATAATCATTTTCCTCCTGTCCGAAGTTCTTCCTTTAACAGTTTTTGTAGTACAGCTTTGCTGGTGATGAATTATTTCAGCTTTTGTTTGTCTGAAACCATCTTTATTCCACCCTCAGTTTCTGAATGATCATTTTGGGGGGTATAGAGCTCTAGGTTGACAGGCTTTTTTCAGTACTTTAAATGTGTTTTTCCATTATTTACTCACTTGATTTGTTTCTAATCAGAAATATATTGTCATTATTATTTTTATGCTTTGGTGTAGTTTTCTTCATGTTACTTGTACTTGGATTTCATTGAACTTCTTCGATCTGTGGACTTACACTTTTCATCAAACATGGAAGTTATTCAACCATTATTTCTTCTAATTGTTTTTTCCCCACTCCTCGTTTTCAGGGACTCTAATTACATGTCCATTAAGCCATATCCTAAAATTGTTCCACATCTCTTTGATAATCTTTTTGTTTTGTTTTTTTTAATTCTTTTTTCTCTGTTCCATTTTGGATACTCTGTTGTTGTCATCAAGTTCACTAATCATTTCTTCTGCAATGTCCCAACTGCCATTAATCCTATTCAGTTGTATGGCTTCTCTATTGCTGCATGACAAATTACTACAGATTTAACAGCTTAAAACAACATACAGGCATAAGCTCGTTTTATTGTTTCACTTTATTTAGTTTCGCAGATAGTACACTTTTTACAAATTGAAGTTCGTGGCAACCCTGTGTCAAGTAAGCCTGTTGGCACCATTTTTCCAACAGCATTTGCTCCCTTTGTGTCTCTGTGTCACATTTTGCTAATTCTCATAATATTTCAAACTTTTTCATATCATTATACTTGTTATGGTGATCTGTGATCAGTGATCTTTGATGTTACTATTGAATTATTTTGAAGCACCGTGAACTGCACCCATATAAGATGGCAAACTTAATTGTTGAAATGATAGCACAGGATTTAGAATATTACATAAAGTTAGTTGATAAAGCAGCAGCAAGGTTTGAGAGGATTGTCACCAGTTTAGAAAGAAGTTCTACTGTGGGTAAGATGCTGTCAATCAGCATTGCGCGCTCCAGAGAAATTGTGCTTGAAAGGAGGAGTCAATCGATGCGGCAGACATCACTGTGGTCTCGTTTTAAGAAGTTGCCACGGCCTCTCCGGCCTTCAGCCACCGTCACCCTGATAGGTCAGCCGCCATTAATGTTGAAATAAAACCCTCCACCAGCAAAAATATTACAACTCACTGAAGGTTCACATGATGGTTAACATTTTTTAGGAACAAAGTATTTTTAAATTAAGGTATGTACATAGTTTTTTTTTTTAGACATAATGCTATTGCACACTTAATAGAGTAAAATATAGTGTAAACATAGCTTTTATATGCACTCGGAAACCAAAAACTTTGTGTGACTTGCAAGAGAGTAAATCTGGTCTTTTTTATCTGTCTTGACAAGAAACAGAAGTCACAGAGCCTTATCCAAAGTATAATGAAATTTTGAAGCTACAACAATAATAAAAATCATTGCCTTAACATTTTTTAAAATTAGGAAAGCGAGGTGTATTAGGAAATAGTTTCACGAACGCCATTATGTTAAAGACATCGTGACTTTTACAGCAAATGAATGTGGCATAGCCAGAGGAAGATTATATAAATGCCAATTAAATACCTGAAATTTCCCAAACCCAAATGTCATTTTCTATGTAGCTTTGACCTTTGGCATTACCAGTCGGTAAATACAAAATTGGATCCACTTATGAGTACGCCCAAAGTTCATTGAATGGGGTTGAACGTTTCCCATCTGCCCAATCAAGAATGTAATCTTCAGTGATTTCTGAGTGTCCCCAAATCAGTCTGTCAGCTGCGCTTTCCACAGCGCATCTGCCACCTCCTCGGTCAGCCCCTACGCAGTCTGTGCCTGAGAAGCCTCTTCTAGCATCATTAGTAAAGCCTTCGCTAATGGGCCCTATTGTGAGAGTGCCAACCCTCTGGGTCCCAGGGCCGGGCCAGGTTTCTCACAGAGGCAGGGGGCCCCAGACCATTCTGAGCCTACCGTGCCTCAGACCTCTCACCCCTGCAAGAATCTTACAGTCTGTAATGAAAGCAGTTCAGTCCTTTGGCAGCAGGGCTCAAATGCAGTCCAGGGAGCCAGACAGGGAACAGAGGCCGCATCACCCTCCAGCCTCCTCTTCTCTCTTCCCCACCACCTCTGAGTCAATCAGACTTCTCTGTCTCCCCTTACAAAACAAGGGCCCTGGTGCTCATCAGCCAATGACAGCAAATATTCGACAGGGCAAAGGTAGAGAAAAGTAGGTATTTCGTGCATTAGCAATATCTGCATGCAAAAACCCGACAGCCCAAGTGCCCTGTTCCATAGTTGCTGGAGCTCAGTAGCCCATGTCATGGGGACATTGTGACCTTCAGGGCACAGAGGTCATTGGGTCTGGAGCTCAGCTGAATGTCTCATTGAGTTGTTCTTGGATCATCCGGCAAAAGCGAAGAGCAAAAGCCCCCTCCCAGGGTGATTTGGCATTCTCCTTGGCAGTCTAGAATAAGGCACCCTCCCGGAGCCTCTACATTCCCCATCTTTAGAGAAGGCACGGCCTCTCTTGCATCAGACACAGCTGTGGACTTCCTCCTCCCACTCCACCGCCAGGCTTCCGCCAACAGATTGGTACAGTGGAGTCTCATTTCCTTTGGTGTCCTCGACCTTCCTCTCCACTGTGATTATAAGAACATTTATTAGAGAATAATTTATTCCTCAGGCGCATTAATGGAGTCCAGATTCTGTTTGTTTTATATGGACAGACAGATGTGCAGCGTTTGGGGCTACTTTTAGATGAGCAATGCTGTTTACACGGAATTTTCCCGAGACCACCCAACTTAGTTCACATGACCTCTTCAGCTACTTCCAAGCCCTGGCTTCCAGAGGAAAAGAAAAAGTTTAATAACTCAGCGCCCCACCCAGTTTTGAAGACATGACTTAATACCGAAGGAATTTGCAAGCCTGCACTGCCAATCAACATGCCTACATCAAATAAACCATCTTTTCTTATTCTGAAAAAGGGAAGGTGGCTCTAGAAGCATTCTGCTCTCCAGCCTCTTCACATATGACTCGTCTCATTTAGATACGTGGAGCAGTTGGAGCACAGACCATCAGTCTAAAAAGTACTAATAGTAGATGAAATACTTAATCATTGGTTCTCCCCAAGTCTTCCACTTTCTATATGTTGCCTTTCCCCTCAGCTCAGGATTATGCCCAAAGATACTGTGAATGATTTTTTGCACATAGAAAGTTTGCTGTATTTTTCATAGCATTTGCATAAATTGGCAATTTTTTGCTCATCACATGAACCCTGAGAAGCGAGTAAGGCGGTTGGTAGTGTGTACGTTTTCCAGATGAAGTAAATGAGAAATCAAGTGAGTTTGCCAAGGTGTCCCAGTGAGTAATTGGTGAAGGTAATCACTCTGGTTGATCATAATCATTCATTTTCTCTTGTATGATCATGCTTAATCTGGAACCATTTCCTATTTTTAAATTTGGTTGTTTTGAGTTACATAGACATACCGTTACATTATAGATGGATATTAAATATATTATGTTACTTTATCATTTACCAAGATATGAGGATACATCAATGCCTTTTATTTGTAAGCTCTGTCTGAACTTTAGCCGGTGAACTCGTACAGAAAATGTGAACCAGGAAACAATATTCTAGGTTTCTTCTGTAAATAGCGATAAATTTTAGTCACACGAATGACTGGGAGTTACTCACATAACCAAAATAGAGCTTGATACGGTGGGAAAATGACTAGACTAGAATAAAGGTTAAGATACCTGGTACCAGGCCTGGCTCTGTCATTAACTCACCTCAATGCCCACGTCCTTTCCTTATTCAGATAATAAAAGAGGAAAATCCAGTTCAATAAATACTTATCAGGAGCTTACTGTGGGTGAGGCATTTTACGTATGACATTTAATTTAAACCTCACAACAATCCAAATGTGTGAGTGTTATTGTCCTATTTTATAGAAGACAGGACCAATATCAGGAAGATGAGGAAGGGGGCAAGGGAGGGTCATGTTCCTTTCTGCATACAAAGCCCTGCTCAGTGTTAAGGAACCTATAAAGATGAAAGAGAGTCCCTCTCCTCCAGATGCTTTCAAAACAGCAGAAGTGAACAGATGCACAGCCAATGAGCAGGGAGACGCCAGTTACCAAGAAGCAAGCGCAGCATGAAATGGTGCTGAAGGCAAGGGAAGCACATCAGAGGGAGAAATTGACTCTGGCTGTTGGCGGGGGTGGGTGAGGGTCAGGTGATGATTTATCCTGAGAGTAGACTTTAATTTGTATATCTAAGGGAGATTTTGATCTTTGACAAGCAGAGATGTGGCAGAAACATTCTTGGTGGAGGGAGCATCAGTAAGACACCAGTGATGATAAAAGGCAGGGTGTGCACTGGACTCAGGCAGCAGGTTGGTGTGGGTGGAACACAGACCCTGGCAACTCAGAGTGTCCCCTCTGGACCTGCCCCATCCCTGTTGCCAGGGAGCTCGTTAGGAATGCAGGCTGTCAGGCCCCACCCCGGACGGGACCACAACCTGCCCAGGTGATTCATGTGCAGAAGGAGTAAAGGGGCAAGTCACACAGAAAGGTAACTTCTGTAGGACGTATTCGTTAGATGGAGGCCTTGGAGCAAGACAGAGGGTCAATCTCTGCTCTGTCTTCAGCTCCATCACTTTCCAGCTGTGGGACCTTTGGCAAAATTACTTACACTTTATTTAAGTTACCTGTTGCCTCATAAGATTTTTTTTTTAAAGATTTTTTTATATTTTAGAGCAGTTTCAGGTTCACAGCAAAATCCAGGGGAAAGGACAGAGAGTTCCTGTATACCCACCACCTCCACACACACTTAGCCTCTCCCGTTATCAGCATCCCTGACCGGAGTGGCACCTGGTTTACAGCTGATGAACCTACGTTGATTCATCATCACCACCCAAAGTCCATAGTTTACAGTAGGGTTCACTCTTTTTTGTTTTTTTTTTTCTTTATGGTGTTTTATTTAAGAAATGCTTTCTTCACTCCGTATCATAATGATTTGCCTTTCAATTTTTCTTTTAACATCTTTATTGGAGTATAATTGCTTTACAGTGTTGTGTTAATTTCTGCTGTATAACAAAGCAAGTCAGCTATATGCATACGTATATCCCCGTATCCCCTCCCTCTTGCATCTCCCATCCACCCTTCCGATCCCACCCCTCTAGGTGGTCACAAAGCACTGAGCTGATCTCCCTATGTCGTGCAGCTGCTTCCCACTAGCTATCTATTTTACATTTGGTAGTGTATATATGTCCGTGCTACTCTCTCACTTCGTCCCAGCTTACCCTTCCCGCTCCCCATGTCCTCAAGCCCATTCTCTAACTCTGTGTCTTTATTCCTGTCCTGCCCCTAGGTTCATCAGAACCATTTTTTTTTTTAGATTCCATATATATGTGTTAGCATAC
>NC_041224.1:16075371-16076539 GCF_002837175.3 Physeter macrocephalus
CTCTTCGGCAGCTCCAGACTTCAACCGGACTCCCTCCCGGCTAGCCGTGGCGCACTAGCCCCTTCAGGCTGTGTCCACACCACCAACCCCAGTCCTCTCCCTGGGATCCGACTGAAGCCCAAGCCTCAGCTCCCAGCCCCCGCCCGCCCCAGCGGGTGAGCAGAGAAGCCTCTCGGGCTGGTGAGTGCTGCTCGGCACCCATCCTCTGTGAGGGAATCTCTCCACTTTGCCCTCTGCACCCCTGTGGCTGCGCTCTCCTCCGCGGCTTCGAAGCTTCCCCCTCCGCCACCCGCAGTCTCCGCCCATGAAGGGGCTTCTCGTGTGTGGGAACCTTTCCTCCTTCATGGCTCCCTCCCACTGGTGCACGTCCCGTCCCTATTCTTTGTCTCTGTTTATTCTTTTTTCTTTTGCCCTACCCAGGTACGTGGGGAGTTTCTTGCCTTTTGTGAGGTCTGAGGTCTTCTGCCAGCGTTCGGTGGGTGTTTTGTATCATCTTTAATTTCTTTCATCAGTGTCTTACAGTTTTCTGCATACAGGTCATTTGTCTCCTTAGGTAGGTTTATTCCTAGATATTTTATTCTTTTTGTTGCAATGATAAATGGGAGTGTTTCCTTAATTTCTCTTTCAGATTTTTCATTGTTAGTGTATAGGAATGCAAGGGATTTCTGTGCATTAATTTTGTATCCTGCTACTCTACCACATTCATTGATTAGCTCTAGCAGTTTTCTGGTAGCATTTTTAGGATTCTCTATGTATAGTATCATGTAATCTGCAAACAGTGACAGTTTTACTTCTTTTCTGATTTGGTTTCCTTTTATTTCCTTTTCTTCTCTGATTGCTGTGGCTAAAGCTTCTGAAACTATGCTGAGCAATAGTGGCGAGAGTGGGCAACCTTGTCTTGTTCTTGATCTTAGAGGAAATGGTTTCAGTTTTTCACCATTGAGAACGATGTTGGCTGTGCGTCTGTCATATATGGCCTTTATTATGTTGAGGTAAGTTCCCTCTATGCCTACTTTCTGGATAGTTTTTATCATAAATGGGTGTTGAATTTTGTCAAAAGCTTTTTTCTGTATCTATTGAGATTATCACATGGTTTTTATCCTTCAGTTTGTTAATATGGTGTATCACACTGATTGATTTGCGTATATTGAAGAATCCTTGCATTCCT
>NC_041224.1:16076570-16103085 GCF_002837175.3 Physeter macrocephalus
ATTTTGTTGAGGATTTTTGCATCTATGTTCATTAGTGATATTGGCCTGTAGTTTTCTTTCTTTGTGATATCTTTGGTTTTGGTATCAGGGTGATAGTGGCCTCGTAGAATAAGTTTGGGAGTGTTCCTCCCTCTGCTATATTTTGGAAGAGTTTGAGAAGGATAGGTGTTAGCTCTTCTCTAAATGTTTGAAAGAATTTGCCTGTGAAGCCATCTGGTCCTGGGCTTTTGTTTGTTGGAAGATTTTAAATCACAGTATCAATTTTAGTGCTTGTGATTGGTCTGTTTATATTTTCTATTTCTTCCTGGTTCAGTCTCGGAAGGTTGTGCTATTCTAAGAATTTTTCCATTTCTTCCAGGTTGTCCATTATATTGGCGTATAGTTGCTTGTAGTAATCTCTTATGATCCTTTGTATTTCTGCAGTGTCAGTTGTTACTTCTCCTTTTCCATTTCTAATTCTGTTGATTTGAGTCTTCTCCGTTTTTTTCTTCACGAGTCTGGCTAATGGTATTTCAATTTTGTTTATCTTCTCAAAGAACCGGCTTTTAATTTTATTGATCTTTGCTATCATTTCCTTCATTTCTTTTTCATTTATTTCTGATCTGATCTTTATGGTTTCTTTCCTTCTGCTAACTTTGGGGTTTTTTTGTTCTTCTCACTCTAATTGCTTTAGGTGTAAGGTTACGTTGTTTATTTGCGATGTTTCTTGTTTCTTGAGGCAGGATTGTATTGCTATAAACTTCCCTCATAGAACTGCTTTTGCTGCATCCCATAGGTTTTGGGTCATCGTGTTTTCATTGTCATTTGTTTCTAGTTATTCTTTGATTTCCTTTTTGATTTCTTCAGTGATGTATTGGTTATTTACTTGCATATTGTTTAACCTCCACGTGTTTGTATTTTTCCAGTTTTTTTCCTGTAATTGATATCTAGTCTCATAGGGTTGTGGTTGGAAAAGATTCTTGATACAATTTCAATTTTATTAAATTTACCAAGGCTTGATCTGTGTCCCAAGATATGGTCTGTCCTGGAGAATGTTCCATGAGCACTTGAGAAGTGTATTCTGTTATTTTAGGATGGCATGTCCTATAAATATCAATTAAGTCCATCTTGCTTAATGTGTCATTTAAAGCTTGTTTTTCCTTATTTATTTTCATTTTGGATGATCTGTCCATTGGTGAAAGTGGGGTGTTAAAGTCCCCTACTATCATTGTGTTACTGTCGATAACACAGCCATAAAGGCTGTTAGCATTTGCCTTATGTATTGAGGTGCTCCTGTGTTGGGTGCATAATGTTCCATGAGCACTTGAGAAAAATGTGTATTCTGTTGTTTTTGGATGGGATGTCCTATAAATATCCATTAAGTCCATCTTGTGTAATGTATCATTTAAAGCTTGTGTTTCCTTATTTATTTTCATTTTGGATGATCTGTCCATTGGTGAAAGTGGGGTGTTAAAGTCCCGTACTATGATTGTGTTACTGTCGATTTCCCCTTTTATGGCTGTTAGTATTTGCCTTATGTATTGAGGTGCTCCTATGTTGCATGCATAAATATTTACAATTGTTAGATCTTCTTCTTGGATTGATACCTTGATCATTATGTAGTTTTCTTCTTTGTCTCTTTTAGTAGTTTTTACTTTAAAGTCTATTTTGTCTGATATGAGAATTGCTACTCCAGCTTTCTTCTGATTTCCATTTGCATGGAATATCTTTTTCCATCCCCTCACTTTCAGTCTGTATGTGTCCCTAGGTCTGAAGTGGGTCTCTTGTAAGCAGCATATGTATGGGTCTTGTTTTTGTATTCATTCAGCCAGTCTATGTCTTTTGGTTAGAGCATTTAGTCCATTTACATTTAAGGTAATTATCGCTATGTATGTTCCTATTACCATTTACTGAATTGTTTCGGTTTGTTCTTGTAGGTCTTTTCCTTCTCCTGTGTATCCTGCCTAGAGAAGTTCCTTTAGCATTTGTTGTAGAGCTGGTTTGGTGGTGCCGAATTCTCTTAAATTTTGCTTATCTGTAAAGGTTTTAATTTTTCCATCGAGTCTGAATGACATCCTTGCTGGGTAGAGTAATCTTGGTTGTAGGTTTTTTCTTTCATCATTTTAAATATGTCCTGCCACTCCCTTCTGGCTTGCAGAACTTCTGCTGAAAAATCAGCTGTTAACCTTGTGGGGATTCCCTTGTATGTTATTTGTTGCTTTTCCCTTGCTGCTTTTAATATTTTTTCTTTGTAGTTAATTTTTGATAGTTTGATTAATACGTGTCTCGGCGTGTTTCTCTTTGGGTTTATCCTGTATGGTACTCTCTGTACTTCCTGGACTTGTTTGACTATTTCCTGTCCCATGTTAAGGACGTTTTTGACTATAATCTCTTCAAATATTTTCTCAGACCCTTTCTTTTTCTCTTCCTCTGGGACCCCTATAATTCCAGTGTTGGTGCATTTAATGTTGTCCCAGAGGTCTCTGAGACTGTTTATTTGGTCTTGTAGGTTTTTACCTTGCTCCTTCATCTGTAACATTTTTTTTGTCGTTTCTTTTCTTTTTTTTTTTTTTTTTAATGGGTGGTGCTGTAGTCCTGTCTTACTGGTTGTTTGGCCTGAGACATCCAGTACTGGAGTTTGCAGGCAGTGAATAGAGCTGGGTCCTGGTGCTGAGATGAGGACCTCCAGGAGGCCTCACTCTGATTGATATTCCCTGGGGTCTGAGGTTCTCTGTTAGCCCAACAGTTTGGACTCAGAGCTCCCACCGTAGGAGCTCAGGCGCAACCTCTGGCCTGGGAACCAAGATTCCGCAAGCTTGGCATGTGGTGAAGACCGTGGTGAAGACCACGTATGACACCAGCCAGGCTGATTTCTTCATCTGTCCAAACTACTACCGGATCAGTGATGGGCACTGGTCTTGACCACCTTGAT
The DNA here is from genome assembly GCF_002837175.3 of Physeter macrocephalus. Taxonomy (NCBI): domain Eukaryota; kingdom Metazoa; phylum Chordata; class Mammalia; order Artiodactyla; family Physeteridae; genus Physeter; species Physeter macrocephalus. The sequence goes on from NC_041224.1 coordinate 16,079,482, forward strand.
GACAAGGACCACACTTGTGAAAGGATGTCAATCAAAAACAGACCTGGAGGAGAAGAAATGGCAGCTCTCACCGGGTTCCCTCTTGGTGTTGTACATTCTAATGGGTTTAGATAAATGTGTAATAATATGTATACATCACTATGGTATCATAGAGTATTTTCATGACCCTAAAAATCATCTTAAAAATGTGCTCTGCCTTTTCATCTCTTCCTCCCCCCGAATCCCTGGCAACTACCAATCTTTTTACTGTCTCCGTAGTTTCGCCTTTTTCAGAAAGTCATTTAGTTGGAATCATACAATATATACCCTTGTCAGATTGGCTTCTTTCACTTAGTAATATGCATTTAAGCTTCTTTTCATGGCTTGATAGCTCATTTCTTTTTCGTGCTGAATAATATTCCATTGTCTGGATGTATCACAGTCTGTTTATCTCTTCACCCACTGAAGGATATCTTGGTTGCCTCCATGTTTGGCAATTGTGAATAAAACTGCTCTAAACATCCAGGTGCAAATTTTTCCTTAATTGTTTTTTTTTCAGTTTTAATATTTTTTATTGAAGTATAGTTGATTTACAATGTTACATTAATTTCTGCTGTACAGCAAAGTGATTCAGTTATACATATATATACATTCTTTTTAAAAATATTCTCTTCCATTATGGTTTATCATAGGATATTGACTGTAGGTCTCTGTGCTGTACAGTAGGTCCTTGTTGTTTATCCATTCCATATATAAAGGCTTACATCTGCAAACCCCATTCTCCCACTCCATCCCTCCCCCAACCCCTTGGCAACCACCAGTCTATTCTCTGTCCGTGATTCTGTTTCTGTTTCATAGATAGGTTCATTTGTGTTGTATTTTAGATTCTGTATATAAGTTATATCATATAATATTTGTCTTTCTCTAACTTACTTCACTTAGTATCATAATCTCTAGTTGCATCCATGTTTCTGCAAATGGCATTATTTCACTCTTTTTTATGGCTGAGTAGTATTCCAGTGTGTGTGTGTGTGTGTGTGTGTGTGTGTGTGTGTGTGTGTGTGTATAGATCTTCTTTATCCATTCCTCTGTCAATGGACATTTAGGTTGTTTCCATGTCTTGGCTATTGTGAATATTGCTGCTATGAACATAGGGGTGCATGTATCTTTTTAAATTATAGTTTTCTCTGGATATATATGCCCAGGAGTGGGATTGCTGGATCATATGGTGATTCTATTTTTAGTTTTCTGAGGAACCTCCATACTGTTTTCCACAGTGGCTAGGGTGCAAGTTTTTGTATGCACCTAAGTGTTCGATTCCGCGGGTAAATACCAAGTAGCGGAATGGCTGCATCACACCTCATAGGACTTTGTTAGGATTCATGTAAGCAATGGCCTTAGCGTAGTGCCTGGCACTCGGTAAATGGTTCTCAAAGTTAGTTTTGCCCCTACTGTGTATGAGGCCCAGGGCAAGAGAACAAATGGAGATTCACATAGAATATATTTAAATAGTTAAGGTTTTGAAACTTTACAGCTTTGTCCATGACCAGGCTCATGTTTCTAGCCAGATCACCTGAGCTGGAGGCTGCAGGAGCGGCACTCATCCCTGCAGCCTACAAGCCTGAGCAGAGCCGTGTACCTGCTAGGCAGGGTGGGGCACCAGCTGGGCCCAGGACCAGCTCCTGGATGGTGACCGAGTCTGCCTGAGCCCCTCATGGGACTGGCCGGGTTAAGCTTTCCAGGGAGTTGGGGCAGCTAGATTCTTCATGCCTCTCTTTTCCAACTCAGATGCCTCTGAGACCCTACTTCCTGAGCAGAGAGGCGGGAGAGAACACAGTTATCTGGGGAGTCCAGTCTCTGGGGCACCTGCTTTGGGTGATTTAGGGCGGCCAACTGGAAAATAGACCAGCGCCTCTTTGTCTGGCTTCCCAAGGGAGGCCACCACCACTTCCCCACCACAGATTTGGCCCTGTGAGGGTCAGGGGTGGGAGGAAAAGCCCAGTTCAGCACACATGTCCCTATTGCATAATTCTCATTAGCTCAAACTATTCCAGAATTTTCCCCCAAAATTTCCTTTTAAGACCAAAAAGAAAAATCAAATGTCTTTGTGTTTCGGTATTTGTGATGTGCAGGACCTCTCTTGCCTGGCTCTAAGGATGGCCCTGCCCATCGCGATGACAAAATGAGACTTCGTTCTGCAGGCATGGTCAACTGCAGAAATATTTTGAGCTGAGAAGTCACACAAGGAAGCAGAACCCTTTGGACCCAGAGTACAACTGGTTGGGAACAAAGGCAGATCCAGTCTAATGCCAGAAAGCAATGTGTGCTTTGAAGGTCTCCCTGGCGCAGGATGTGCTACCAGTCCTCTCCTTTGGCCCTTCCTGTTCACCATCCCATCCCCTGGCAATCTTAAAACAGGTCTGTGAGAGCTGGCTTAAGATTTCTTTACTGTTGAAAAACAATTTCCATTTGGTTCTTTTTATAAAAGTTATAATTGTGAATCTTCCCTGGGTGATCTAGGGAAAAAATAATTGTGTGGAGAAAATGACCTTTCAAGAAATAGTCACCACTGGGATATGGTCATCCACATTTGAAAACATAGATTTTACTGAAGTCCTTTGGGGTCATTGAGTTGTGTCAAGGGTTCAACTTGTTTTTCTTTCTGACTCATAATTTAAAAATATAATTTAAACCAAAACAACAAATCCATACCGAGGTTTAAAACAGAAGGATATCCTGCTTCAAGATTTCAGAGTCCATGTAAAGCAAAGTCACCGAATCTGTTTTTAAACTGAGTTTCCTCTTTCCTGGGGTCTTTTATAAATAAATTGCAGTAGAGGTCCATTTTCTTCTTTCTTCTCCATTTTTCCTTTTTCTTGGTGACCCTTTATTATTCCTACCAGCCTATAGCTTCTCATCATTGTGGTCGCTTCTTCTGACCCAAGATTGCTTTACTTCTCATAAAGAAAAGAGCTTTTCTCTGTTGGGTGGGGATTACTCGGGGCTAACCAGTACCCCTCTTAGAGCCTGGGTGGTGCGGAATACCAAAAATCACAACAGAGCAATAAATCATTGTCATTACACAGAAGGCCATTTTGTCCCTGAATAAAGTCTCATCCTGCTTGCAAAGTTACACACCAAATTCAGGAAATGCAAAACGTATGTGTTCTTTCAAATGAGCTAAATTGTACATGCTAGCATATACATATTTTTTTTCTGGGTTAAAATGCTAGTTTGGCTTTAAAATGTATCCTTTACTAATCATGAAATGAAAGACTGATATTAACATACCTTACTAATTCATATTTTCATATTTTTCATGTTCAGAATTCACATGGATTTTCACATTTAGATTTTTCAAAGTACCGAGAAGGCTCTTTGATAACTGAGATAATAAAATACTAGTAATAAGAAGAAAGAAACATAGTTTGGATGGGAATCATTCAGACATCACAGAGGAGGTTCTGTATTCTTTCAGTCTTCCCATCTTGCAAGTTACTCAAGTCAGTTTCATTTGTGCCCCTTTCAATTGAGCTTTACAGATATTTTCTCCTATGTGTTTGTTTGTAGTTTTTATTTTTTCTCTGTCTCTATTGGGCAGTAAGCTCCTTCCGTCTCCTGGACAGCTGGAGAAAGAACTGAAAGCAAGAGAAACCAAGTGCTGCCTGAGAACACTTAGTGTCTCCCATGGGTAGAGGAAGAAGTATTAAAAATATAGCAAACACATGTACGCAGATGCTTCAGTATAGCTCAACAAACACTGGATGCCACAATGTGCCAGCCACTGGGGGTGCAGTTAGGATGAAAATAAAGCTGTTTGTGCTGAAGTTCTCATGCCATTGGCAATTGCTGCATTCACAGAAAATTCCCGTTGGACGTGGTCTATTGACATGCAGATATGCATAGAGTGTTATGGGGACACATCACATCCAGGGGACTCCTGGAAAGCTTCCTAGAAGAGATGACGCCTGAACGGAGTCTTGAAGAAAGAGTAGGAATTAGTCCTGTGAAGAAAGATGGGGAGGTGTGACAGGAGCAACCACGAGCTAAGACATGGAGGAGGAAGCAGTACGTTGTGTGCCGGGAACTCTAGGGTCTCATGCAGCACAGTGATGAGTGTCCCTCAGTGATGAGTGATGATGTGTCACCACTAAGTTGTCACTAATAATATTTATCATAATTTGCAAATATTGACTTCTCCTGTAAGTTGGTGTGAAACCTTAGTCAAGGTTCTGTTATTGACAAGTAGTGTAAATCTATTTTAAATTACCTTAAGCTGAGGTGGTGGATTAAAGGAAAGAATTGGGGTATCTCATGATCCCCAAGGCAAAAATGGAGCCAGGCCTGGGAACATTATCAGGAAACCAGCCATCCATTCTCATGTTCTACTACAGATCTTCTGCTGCCATCCTGTAGAGCAATTTCAAGGTTAACTCTTTACTGACTATAAATGGCTCCAACAGAGTACAGACGAGAGCTGATAAGGACAGAAATGGATCTGAGCATCATCTCCAGGTGGCTTCTGTCTGTTGAGGAGAACGATGAAAGCAGCAGAGTGGAATGATGCTTATTATACCCATGAAATGGTCTGCTTTAAAGATTCAGACATCACAGCTTGGGAACTGGGGAGAGGTCACTGAGAAACCCCAAAGGACCATACAACTGAGCTTGTTTTTAATCAAGACTGTAGCCATGATGTAAAGTGGCAACAGAAGGCCATGAGTCCTTCTTAACCACATGCCTCATGGGTGGCTGTCAGCCTCAGAAACCCCAACCTCAGAGCACGAGGCATTCACATAGCAGTCGTGTGCTCAGTGAACTGAACGAAGAATCGTCACGAAGTCAATGTTAGGAAACTCAGGTAGACGTGCAAGTTTCTTAGACCAAAAGTAGATGATGAGAAGACAAGGCTTACTTTAGGAACTGCTTATTACATGCCAGGCACTTTTCTAAGTGCTGAATTAGTATTAATTCATTTACTCCTCCCAATAATCCTAGGAGGTGGGAACTATTGACATACTCTTTTTATAGACAGGGACAGGGGAGCACTGAGAGGTTAAGTAGCTTCCTCAAGGTCATACAACTAAGAGAAGGTGGGGCTGGGACTGGAACCCAGGAAGTCTGGTCCCCAGGGGACCTGGGGACACCAGCTGCCTGTTCACCAGTCACCATGTTCCTTTCTCACAATTCACCCACATAGGTGGTAAGAATGAGTTTCTAAGCAAAAATAATCCCAGAAACAAATGGATATTTAAATGAACAAGAACGGAAAAGAAGGCAAGTCCATTTCAAAGGAAGAAAATATTGACCTGAGAGTTTTCAAACTTTTTGGCCGCCACTATCTTACCTTGAACCCAGTTAATATAACAGAGATAAGAGGAGCTACTCTGGGTGAAGCAAGGGGCAGGCACACAAGCCACCAGCTCTGACTGCCCTGTGACCTCTACTTTGACCCCAGGCTGCTTAAAGGACTCGGGGACCCACACCCTACATCAACAGCTGGTTAAAAAGAAAACACTGGAACTGATTCACCTGTCCTTGTTATCTGACTTGGTATCAATGTTAGAGTTTTTGAAAATTTTTTCAACAGTTTGCAACATTTTCATTAGAAGCTCTCCGGTTTGATCATTAAAGCTTCTTATAATGAACTGTTTTGCTTTGGGGTTTGCCTCTCTATCCATTTGATATAGTACTGATGACCTTACTGAGCACAGGAGAAGAGCCAAGAGGAAGGATGAGGCTGAAAAGAAGAGGGAAAAAGCAAAGTTAAGGCATCTGTGGAGGCGGAGCATGTTCAGAAAGCCTTTGCGTGTATAGATTCTGAATGAAGCAAGTTGCTCTGACTTTGGAAATGAATGGCTGAGAGAGTGGTTCTTTTATTTGTTTTCTTTACTTTTCCCCTTCCGGTTCCTCAAAAGGAATTCAGGATATTTATTCTTCCTCGGTTATGTTTTTTTCTAAACATTATCTAAACAGTACACATTCTCTTGCTTGAGTAGTCACCATACCTGCTGAGCTCTTTTTTTGCACCTGGAGATCAGGTCACCTAAACTAGAAATTTCCAATATATTTCTTTCTGAGGATGCCTGAACTATACGTCAGAGACTTCCTTTGCTATTTAAATAAATCCACACAACAGCTACCAATATTTCTTTCAAGATGTAGATTTCTCCTAGCCATTTTAGCTTATATATTTTACTACATTAGTACAACCAGGACCCAATTTCTTCTCCATGTTACTCTCAGAGATGTACTATTACTTCTACCTTCTAGGAATATTGTGGAGGATGGGGGTGATTAACACAAGAATAATGTCAATTCAGGCAATTCTAGAATTGAACTGGATTCCTTCACTTACTAGTAGTACCTCTTTGGGCAAGTTACTCAGACTCTTGCCGCGTCCAGTTCCTTGTTTGTAAATTGGGGGTTAAATAATACCTATTCTGAGCTCTACTGAAGCTTAGCAAAATAGATAAATTCACCCATATACAGACCTTTTTAGCATATAGAAAAAAAGACAAAGAATCACCCAACTCATATGAGGCTTGTATAACTGGCTTTAAAAATCCACAAAGGTAGCAAAAGAAAGGAAAATTATAGGTCATTCTTACTTACAAAGATCAGGTGAACAATCCCAAAGAAAATAGTTTCAAATCAAAACCAGTGGTGTAAAAAAAAAAAAAAAAAAAATCAGTCCTTGGAATATAAGGATGTTTTTGAACCACTAGAAAAATGTTATGGTTAAACACAGTGAATTGAATGCATTCAGTTAACTCCTTTTTTTCCTGAAACCCCAGCAAAACGACAGTAAAGAAATAAACAAGATATATATATACCCACAAGGACGAGAGGAAAGGGAGAAAACCTCAGTGGGCAAGAGATGTCGGTGTTGTTTTTTAGCTGATATAAAACTGATTAAGGAAGGGCATTGACTCAGCAAAATAGAGAAAGTGAAAATCTAAACGTCTATGGAGGCTGATTTCAAAGAGTAGAGAGGAGTCATCAGGCCATAGGATTCCTGAAAGGCTTACTAGTTTGTCACCAAGTTCTTAGAAGGTAGAGTGAGGAATGGTCTGGATGCAGCAAGACAATGGGAAGCATATGAATGGAGAAGTTGGACCTCTAAGTGCCCTTCTCCATCCCAGACATGTTTTCCAGAGTCATTAAACCAGGGAGCTCCAGACTCCAGTGTACTAGGGAGGATTGAGGGGTGATTGTTTCCAGGGAGGGAGGGAAGGAAGAAAGAAAAGGAGGGAGAGAGGGAGGAAAGGGAAGAAATCAGTCATAGCTAGCATCTACTGAGTGCTTACCATATGCCAGGCTCTGTTCTAAATGTTCTGTGTGTATTAATTCATTTGATCTTCTTAACAACCCACCAGATAGGAGAAAGTAGATAGCAGAAAGTAGCCAAGACAATTTTTTAGAAGAACAAAAAATTGGGACTTGCTCTACCAGACACTAAAACATACTAAAAAGCTATAATAATTTAACAGTATGGTTTTAATGCTGAAATAGACATTTTTGGTTAATGAAACAGAAGTATATAGAAATTGATCCTTGCATATTAGAATGAAGGATATGATAAAAATGACATTTCAAACCAGTAGGGAAAAAAATAAACAGTTCAATAAATGGTATTAGGACAATTGACTGTATACATACTAGGCAGATATAAATTCCAGATGAATTAAGGGCAAATCTAATATTAAAAATATGTTATAAGCTTGGACTAAGTGAGGCCTTCTGAAATAAGGCTTGCTTGAAAACACACTAAATGTGTGACTTAGAGCATTGTATTCAGCTTTCTGATGTATTGTGTTTTTGTTTCTGAATAGAGATGATAATAGTAGAATTATTGTGAAATTTACTTTGATCTAGCAGAGTATAAATCTCATTTTTTACATTAAACTTTGTGGTTTAGTTGTTCCATCCAATTCTGCATACCTCAGTCCTCTGGAGACACTGAAATTTTACTTTTCTTGCTGCTATTACCATGTGTGAGTCTAATACACAGAAATTCTCCCTATATTAACTTCTGTTATCTCAGCACCTCTAGAAGTGACAAGAAAATTTTCTCCTTTGACATTTTTGACAAGTTCTCAACCTGCTGACATGACTGCTTGTGAATATATGATTATATACGCCTGTACAAAAACAGCAAAAGATCAGCGAATTCTGGATAATCTTTGATTTTCTCCTTTTAAGATCATTTCCCATAAGAAGAAAATTATTGGTTTTATCTAACTTATGGGCCACTTCAAGCATTGTCTCCACTCCTTTGCAGTAAGGAATGAATGCTTTCAAAGTGGAAGTAAGAACATTTTAAGGTCTTTTTTTTTTCTCTTGAGCAGTAAGGTAAAAAAAAATAAAAGGCTGCTTCATTGGTAAAACTGTTATATTGGTTGGTTGGCTTTTTTTTTCCCTTTCCGGATGACCAGTGCTATGACAAAGTAACTCTAGGTCTAGACTCTCAATTGCAAGTGACAGAATCCAATTCAAACCAACCCAAGGGAAAATTTCTTTAAGGGAATGAACTGGCTTAAGTAGCTGGAAAGTTCAAGGTTGGTTATAGCTTCGGGCATAGCTGATTTATACAGGTAAGGCCTGGCTCCACCTGATTCAAATGGAATGAACTCTCCTGGGAAAGAAGCAGGACCTTCTTGCCAGAATAAGGGAGAAAAGCAGTGAACTAGCCAAAGCAACAGCTGTCCGCAGCAGTAACCGAAGATGTTTCCTGGTTCAGCACAGTGTACGTCTGGTCCCTCTATTGGTGTCTTCTCACTTAGGTTATTGTTTGGATGAAGAGACTACAACATCGCAGCAGTCTTGCTTGGTCATGAAACCAATTGCCTGCCTGTAGGATATCTGCTTCAGTTCCTTTAATGCCTCTTTGCAAGGAGGCCAGAAAACAAGCTGCCTGCTCTCCGTTTCCCGTTCCGCCCCCATGTTATTCTATTGTGATATTTATACTAAGGAACAATCCATATTTTGTTCAGTGTGTGTGTGTGTGTGTGTGTGTGTGTGTGTGTGTGAGGTTTAATTGGGACAGGATAATGTCCTGTATATTGTGAAAAGGAATGCTCATAACCCCTAACAGGATTTGAGTGAAAAGTCTTTTTTTTTTTTATTGTAGTATAGTTGACTTACAATGTTGTGTTAGTTTCTGGTGTACAACAGTGATTCAGATATATATATTCTTTTTCAGATTCTTTTCCATTATATGTTATTACAAGGTACTGTGATAACGTCTTCTGAATGGGGTTCTGGGTCTCATATTCCTGGAACTGCAGGAAGTTCCTAAGGCTTCATCGTCCATGTCTGAAGGTCTGACTGTAATAGTTCTTGAGCCTTGGCCTGTTAGAACTGCCCTCAACACCAGATGAGGGATTGGACCAGCGCTGGTAGGGAGTAGAGGGGGTCTCTAGCCTCTCTGGGAACCAGTCTAATTGTTCCCCACTGCAGGGCTGTAACTGAGGCCCGTTGGCACAGCTGACAAATGCTAGGCCCCTCCTGGGGCTCCCGTAGCCCCCCGCCTCACCCCAGGGAAGTCCAGGAGCATGCCTGTCTCCTCCAGTTCCATCTGTCTCAGAATAGGTTCAGGCACCTTCCATGTTTTTTTTGTCCCAAAATTAGGTTTGCTTGTCCTCTCTCTACTCCTTCCATCACCTCTCCACACAGACTCGCCCGCCAGCCATTAGAGTGCTTTGTCTCAAGCACAGTGGCAGGAGAGTGGCTCTTGGTAACCATAGGCAACCATGAATCTGTACCAGCTATTTGTGCTATATTTGTAAGGCGCGGTCTCGCCACTGGTCGGGTAGACAGGGAAACGTGCTTTAAAGGTTTTCTCGTACAGTAAAATATCGCCTCCCCTTTTTCTTTTAGAACGACCAGTCCATGGGCGAGATGCAGATCATTGGAGGTGATGATCTCTCAGCACTGGCCGGAAAGGTTCGTTCATGTAACTGTGATCTGTGTACGCTGAGGCACTGAGGTTGCGGGGAAATCAGTGACCTTCGTTTCAGGTCAGCACTGTAGTCCATTTTAGGCACTCTCCCAGGTTTGCTAATTCATGCAATTGGATGTGTGAATCCTTTTAATGATTTCTTCTTTTATAAAGCACTCCTTCTATCATGCTTCCAAGACCTGACGGGAACCGAATCTTTCGTCTCCAAGCTTCCTTCCATGTCGTTGCAGACAACCTCACATTACAAAACCCCGTAGCATTCCTTCTTCTCTTTCCCTTTCTTTTCCTACTCACCCTGTCAGGTACCTTCTGAAAGGGAAGACTTTTCCTTTATTTGTCTTCTTTTCTCCTCTCAGCTGTGCCTCAGCACCTAAGCACTTCAGTGAGCCATTAAAACAGGTTTGTTGAAATGTTTAAAATTTAGGCAGGGAATTTAAAAAAAGGATATCTAGAGATTTTTTTCATTTTTGAGCACTTTGCCTTTTTTTCCCCCCATTAAAGAGAACGTAGCCCAGGAGATAGGCAGACACCTCCAATGTTAACTTGGAGTTCCAAACCTGCCGGTGCTTAATAATAAAGTGAAAAGCTGTTTGGATTCTGACATAAATCCATGCATTTGGGAAGGAAGAGTTGTTTCATCAAGCAGATGGTCTTTGTGCAAATGTGATCTGAAATGCAAGTTTTGCCGTGAATGAAAGCGACACAGAATTTGTTTTTGTTCACCTCTGCTGACGTATCTTGTATTCATTATCCCTGAGCAACTTCAGCTTTCTGAGTAAAACGGATCGGTCTATTATACAAGCTTAATCTCTCACATTTGCAGTTATTGTTTCGCAATGCCCACATGGGGAAAGAAAGAGCAGCCACATTTAATTTTTAAAAAAGAAAAAGGTATAATAACACTAGGAACACTGCAGAGCCACAAGGACTAACTACAGAACAGCTTACTTCCCTCTCCTCGGAAGATAGCATAGCATCTGAGTGTTAAATTGCTATGTAGTAGGAAATTGTGCCCTGCAGAAATTGGAATTAACTTGTTGGTGTTAATGTATGTATCACATGGGCACTGTTTAATTTTACTACATCAGTGCATAAACTATTATTTGATATTTGGGTATTTTATCCTAGAAAGATAAAACACTCAAAGCAATTTCCAGAAATTCATAACTTCTAACAACCCTGGAGTGGTCGTTAAATGATAAGCCATTTTAGTACTTTGTTGTATGACACTGCCTTGTAAGTTTATTACACAAGAGAATTATCGTACCTTGTGCATTTACCATGGAAGATGTCAACGTGGCAACTCTAAGAATCCCAAAGGAATGCCAAGAAAAAATGAGCACAGAAAAAGTGTAGTCTTTCTCTCCTGCCTTCTAAAATCATCTTCTGTTTTGTTTTAAAGTGATTTTCCCTCTTAAGTGAGCACTGGATATTCCCTTCCTTTAAGAGATAGGATAAAGGTTATAATTTTTTTAAAAGAGAGAGAGAGAGGAGATTGAGGAAAGGGTAGTTTCTTACTGGGGGTGGAGTGAGCAGAGGAGGTAACAAGGCTGTGCCTCAGTTTCTCCACCTACAATTACTGCAAAGACCACCCCCATCATGAGAAAGTAGAGATCATGGAAGTTGAGGTAGGAAAAATGGAAACCAGCCAGCAGTAAGTCCGAGCAGGAGTGGGCTTCAGTTTTTTGCTAGCATGACAAACAATTCGTCCAGGTTACCAAGTGCTGTTACGTGGTATCTTTCCACTCTCCGTGTGTGCATAGACGCATTTCTATATACATTCAAAGGTGTGCCGAGTAGAACCCCTTGGGCTTCTTGGGTAAATGTTTTCAAGATGAATCACCATTGATAACCAGGTTCTCAGCTGTCTCGACATGCAGCTCGGGGTCCCTAGGCTCATGTCAGAAGGGAATGTTTAATGAACCCGTGTAGACCACACTCTGTGCTTTCAAATATATCTTGAATCTGCCTATGTCCCTCCATCTCCATGGTAACCATCCAAATCTAGACCTTGCTACTCAAAGTGTGGTCTAGGGCAGGCATCAGATAAACTTTCCAGGTAAGGGCCAAATAGTAAATATTTTTCGGTTTTGTGGCCCATACAGTCTTCTGTTCAACGACTTCACTCTGCCATCATAGCATGAAAGCAGAAAGCTGCCATAGATGAAATGGAAACCAATGGACATGGCTGTGTTTCAGTAAAACTTTATTTACAAAAACAGGCGGCAGGCCAGATTTGGCCAATGGGCCATAGTTTGCTGACCCTTGGTCTAGAAACCAGCAAGGTCAGCACCACCTGGAGGCTTATTAGAAATGTAGTATCTCAGATCCCACCCCAGATCTACTGAATTAAATCTTCATTTTAACAAGATCCCGGACACGATTCCTATCCACATTAAAGTTTGAGAAGACTGGTCTCTAGGGCGAGACTAGCTCTCTCCCTCTTCTGAGCTGCTGTGAAAGCCTAACCAGTCTCCCTGAACTTACCTTCACTTAACTATGCCACCCTGCAAACCATTCTCCAAGAAGCAGTCAAAGGGATCGTCTTAAAATACAAATTGGATCACATCACTTGCCTACTGAAAACCTTTCAGCAGCCTGTCAATTAGGGTTGTCAGACTTAGTTAAAAAAAAAAAACAAAAAAAAAACAAAGCAAAAAACAGGATGCCAAGTTAAATTTGAATTTCAAATAAACAATGAATAAATTTTCAGCATGTCCCATGCAATATTTGGAACACACGTAAACTAAAAAGTTGTTCTTTATCTGAAATTCAGATGTATCCGGATGTTCTGTATTTTACCTGGCAACCCAGTGCTCTGAGATTACAGTCCGACCTCCTTATCACAGCCTCAAAGACCCGCGTGATCTGGCCCTGTCTCCCTCCCAACATCACGGTACAGCGTTCACCTCCACCTCGCAGTGCCGTAAGCACGCTGGCTAAGCTCCTTCCTGCCAAGACCTCGGACAAGCCGTGGCCTCCACCTGGAATCCACTTTCCTCCTACCCATCAGATTTCAGCCTACAGGCTCCCGTGTAAGGGAGGCCTTCCCCGACTCTCGGTCTGAAATGAGCACAAGCTCTTCCCCTCTAGCCGTCCCCCCGCCCCACATTCTCCATTAAGTCTCTGTACCCACCCTGTTTCCACTGAAGCCCTTTCCATAATTTCCGGTGTTTATTTGGGGCTTATTTTTTTCATTTGCCTATTTCCCCCACGAGGATGTCAGTGTGATGGGGCGGGGACCATTCTATCCCAGCATCGTGCATGGTACCTAGTCCGCAACAGGTCGGAATAAGTATCTGGTGATCGAGCGAGTGCAGGCTTCTCTTTCTCTTAGACAGAAATCAGAAAGACCTCTTCAATTAAGTTTGGGAACGGGCGGACATGGCAGAAGGAGAGGGTAAATAGAAACCCACCTGGTCACACGGAAGGACGGTCAGCCGGCTGGTTTGGCTGGGAATTGGATGAGTGATGTCGAGTGAGGGGACGTTCTCTCTGTAGAAGCAGAAGGGCTTCAGTGTCCCAAGAGAGTCCAGGCTCGACGGAGTTGGTGAGTGCTACACACCTGAGAGTGGAGGATGAAAAAAATTTCACTTAGGGCTTCCCTGGTGGCGCAGTGGTTGAGAGTCCGCCTGCCGATGCAGGGGACACGGGTTCGTGCCCCGGTCCGGGAAGATCCCACGTGCCGCGGAGCGGCTGGGCCCGTGAGCCGTGGCCGCTGAGCCTGCGCGTCCGGAGCCTGTGCTCCGCAACGGGGGAGGCCACAACAGTGAGAGGCCCGCGTACCGCAAAAAAAAAAAAAAAAAAAAAAATTCACTTAACCTTTGGGATTTACTTTTCCTTAAAAGGATAAAGGCATTCATATGGGCTGCTCTGCTCATCCCTTCTTCAGCCTTTCAGAAAAGGCTATCCATTAAGAGTTTGAGAGAACTTTAAAAATAAATTTCAGGGATTTCCCTGGTGGTCCAGTGGTTAAGACTCTGCACTTCCCATGCAGGGGGCGCGGGTTGGATCCCTGGTCGGGGAACTAAGATCCCGCAGGCCACGCAGAGTGGCTGAGAAAAGAAAGAGAAAAAGAAAAAGAAATTCAGAGACCCTTCAGACTTTTTCCATCATGCAGAATGTACACCAGCTGGGAAAAAAAAACTTAAAAGGAAAAGGCACCCAACAATGAGTGGGTCCTTTTATTAATGGTGGTAGAAGAAAGTCTGAAACTGCAATAAGTGTCTGCCTGGGATGGAAGATGCTTTGGGTGAATATCTGCGTTGGAAGGGTTGTTACAAGCCATCAGCTAACTTATCCCTTCTCATAGAGTAATCACAATTTCTCAATCAACAAATTTACATTGAAGTTATACTTACCATTATATTATTACTCTGCCATGAACTTATTCAGGCCTTCTTTTTTTTAATGCTCGGTACCCAGAGAAGAACTTTAGGGATTCTTTCCAGACAAGACTGTTTCCTTGAGCTTAAAGAAATCCAAAGAAGGAATGATTCCTTAGGACTGTAACCGTCGTAGAGAGAAGAGGGTGAGGTTTTACTTGGGACCAAGAGGGAGAGAGATTAGCATGTGGAAAGGGGGAGGAAGGGGAGGGAACCGCAGAGCCAGAGGACAGGAGTGGCCCGGTGTGACTGAAGGAAATTAGTCAAAAATAGGAAAACGATAATTTGAAAAACTGAAAATGTCAACTGAATTTGGTTTATAGAATATGTTGAATAACTAGTGTAACTTGCTCGGAAAATCGAAGAGCCACAAAAGTTGCTGAGCCGTGGTGACATCATGAAGCTGTGTTTTGGGGAAAATGCACCTGACGAGAGGGTAGGATTAACTGAAAGAAGGGAGAGACTCCAGGTAGAGAAACCAGTTCGGAGACCACTTGATTGTCCACTTGATTGATTGACTGATTGGAGCACTTGAACTACAGGAACGAAGTAGGGGGGAAACAGAAGGAATAGTAGCCCCCTCCAGGGGGCAGGAAGGAGCTCAGTGATTCCTGAAAGAGGGGGGCGGTTAGAGAGGATTTTTTAAAATCAAATTTGTTTATAGAAGGACTTTTAAAAACATGGGAAAATCACCTGTATAATTTTCCATGCATTGTAAACCCCATAACTGTACTATGTAACTTCTTAAGTCCGCTATAGATGTGCACATTAAAATGTTCAGGAAACGGAGATTCTAGACAGCCCCGTGCTCCTCTCTGTTTCTTGGCTTCTTTTATTACCTCTTCTTCCTTCCTTCCTTCCTTCCTTCCTTCCTTCCTTCCTTCTTTCCTTCCTTCCTTCCTCCCTCCCTCCCTCCCTTTCTCCCTTCCTTCCTTCCTTCCTCCCTCCCTCCCTCCCTCCCTTCCTCCCTTCCTTCCCTTCCTTCCTTCCTTCCCTTCTCTCTCCTTCCTTCCTTCCCTTCTCTCTCCTTCCTTCCTTCCTCCTTTCTCTTTTTTAAAGCAAAAGGAAGAAAACTCCCAAGAAAGGCTGGCTGCGTCATGCTTCTAAGTAGGTCACGGCAGTTGAATACAGGGAGCCCTCAATGATTCAGTTCAGTGGCCCCTTCAGCTCACAGCATTAAAAGCATTTCACTTGGTGTGTTTAAGCTGTCTGCACAATGCGCTCTCTGGCTAATTTTTTTCAAAGTTGATTTAATCCTGGCACTTCATAAAATGTGTGTATCCATCAAAGCAAGACGATTTTATTCATGTTCAAGAGAAATCTCTGAAAGGGTGGAATAAAACCAAACGCATGGAAACAGGCCCAAATCCAGCAATGGAAAAACACAGATGTGTAGGTTAAGTGCAAGGTTTCAGGAGACGTGCCACCCCACCGCAGATAAGTTTCTAATCAAATGCCAGAGTGAAGCATCGGGACCTGCCAGCATCTCCTCCTTGGCTGCCTTAACCGTTTAAATCATTCCTTTTAAACTGCATCTGACTAGGCTGAGAACAATAACGGAAATGCCCGCCGACTGGTGATTCTGGCCATTTTGCGAATTATCACATAAAGTGAAACGCTGCACTGCATGCCTCTCTCCGTGGGCTTTATATTCACACTCCTGTGCGCACACAGCATCCACACCCAGCTCACCACCATTGCTGCCGTCTTCGCTCTGCTGGGTGTGACCACAGCCGCAAAAACACGTTGCTGCAGATTAGACTGTGGTGTGCTGACCATTTTGCCTTTTGAAAGACTGAAAGGAATAACCTATTTAAGAAAACCATTTACATTTGCATAACTCTTTCCTTCTTTCTTTTCTTCTTCTCTTTCTTCCTTCCTTTCTTTTTCTTTAGGAAACCCGATAGGATTAGCTTCCATCAGGATCATGCAACAGCAAAGAAAGGACCCACTCTGGAGAGTCCCCATAGGATTTTTGCCTGCGGTTCCCAAGCTACAGATTTTACTGGCTTTCTGGGAGGAAATGAGCTAGGTGTGATGAGATGACTAAGACGGTGACTGGTGAACATCTCAGATTCAGTGACTGGAGTGAGCAGATTGGAAGTGTTTAAGGGAGGCACAGTATGTTCTGAAAAATTCCCAAGGTTGCGCAGTCAGGAAAATGGGAATTTTAGAAGATTTCTTAAAGCAAAATTAAAAGCAATAGACATTAATAATAGCTCAGTTAAGGAGGGATTATACATCTTTAAGGAGAAAAATGGAGGGGAGGTGTCAAAAGTATAATGAACTAGAGAAAGAAAGAAGGTCGGAATTGTTGATTTGTTCCACGGGCAGTTTTCTGAGCCCCTACTACATACCAGTCTCCATGTTACATGCTGATCATATAAAGATCAGTTAGTCTTTGTCTCTTAGCTTGTGGAGCTAATCTTGGTCCATTGAAGTATAAAGAGATTAGTTCTCTTGGACAATACTGAAAATGCTTCCAAAGTTGGGGTAGTCACTTTCTCTCTACTCAAGGAGGGTTTTGCAAGGCAGAGCCAATCTTCCAAAGGTACTAAAAGCATTGCTGGTTTTGGAGGTGAGCTTTTCACACAACAGGCAGGCCACTAAAAATCCAGGAGTCAATCCATATACCACTAAGGAAAGAGTTTGAAAACACTGTTGATGTTCTATAAAGGAAAATAAATATATATGTAATGACTGCTCTGTAGAACTCACTAAAGAACTCCAGTTTTCTGCATAGTTCCCTTTCAAGAGCAGGTGGTTTTTCTATACTCATATTCCTGTGCCCATCATTTAGGAGCCTGCTAAATAATTGTACTTTTTAGTACTCTGCAGAACTCAGAAAGTCCTTTGTATTGTTACGAACTATTCTAAATTAAAAGAGATTAAAGATCCAGTGCACGGTCTTAGATTAGACAAACCAACTACAACAAAAGCCATCTGAAGGACAACTGGGAAAATTTAAATATGTACTAGGTTTATATGATATGAAGAAATTATTGTCGAGGGGCTTCCCTGGTGGTGCAGTGGTTAAGAATCCACCTGCCAACGCAGGGGACATGGGTTTGAGCCCTAGTCCGGGAAGATCCCACATGCCGCAGAGCAACTAAGCCCGTGCGCCACAACTACTGAGCCTGCGCTCTAGAGCCCACGAGCCACAACTACTGAGTCCACCTACCACAACTACTGAAGCCCATGCACCTAGAGCCCGTGCTCCGCAACAAGAGAAGCCACCGCAGTGAGAAGCCCGCGCACCGCAACGAAGAGTAACCCCTGCTCGCCGCAACTAGAGAAAGCCCGTGCAGCAACAAAGACCCAATGCAGCCAAAAATAAATAATTTATAAATAATAATAATAAATAATTGATTTAAAAAAAAGAAATTATTGTCGAATAAAGAAGTGTGGTATACATATACAGTGGAATGTTATTAAGCCATTTAAAAAAACCCAAGGAAATCCTGCCATTTTCAACAACGTGGATGGACCTTGAAGACATTACGCTAAGTGAAATAGGTCAGACAGAGAAAAACAAATACGGTGCCATCTTACCTATATGAGGAATCTAAAACAAAATAAAACAAAACAAAAGCCAAACTCACAGGAAGAAAGGTCAGATCTGTGGTTACCAGAGGCAGGGTGTGGGCCCGGGGAGTTGGAGGAAGCTGGTCAAAAAAGCACGAACTTCCAGCTGTAAGTCAGATAAGTCTAGAGATGTAGCGTACAACATGGTAACTCTAGTTAACGCTACTGAGCAATATATGTAAAAGTTATTAAAAGAGTAAACGCTAAGACTCCTCATCACAAAGAAAAGATGGTTTTGCTTCTTTAGCTTTTTCTTTGTATCTTATCTACGTGAGAGGATGGCTGCTGACTAAATTTATTGCAGTAATCATTTCACAGTATATCTAAGTCGAACCATCGTGCTGTACAACTTAAACTAACATAGTGGAGTATGTCAATTATATCTCGATCAAGTGGAAAAAATGAAAAAAGAAATAAATTATTGCCATTTTTGTTAGAGGCGCTAATACTTTGGCTATGCGTAACGTGCAATGTCATGATAACTTTAATGTAAAATACGTAAGCATTTTAAAATACTTTTAACAGTTTGAAACACATCAACATCGAGAAAATCTTTAGACTTTTCTGTTTGGTTTTCATCATGTGTATGCATTACCTTGATTTTTAAATGTATTTAATTACTTTTGACACTATATCTCTGGAGTTGTGCCGATACAAATCCTACTTGCCAGCCACCACTCTATCTTGTAGTTGAAACTAATCACTTCAAGGATGACTCTTGTTTTGCAAGGCTCTGAGCTTTCAAAAAAACAGATTTAATTATGTTCAGTGCACTTTATTTAGTTAGGCAAGAATGCAGACTAACAGTTTAAAAAGCGTTTTCATTATAAGATTGAAACAAAAAGAGATTGTGAACTAGGACATTAAATTAACCAAGTATTCTCCCAATATTCTGGTTGGTTAATAGGCATGGTTGATAAGCCTCAACCAAACTGAAAATGCACACCCTAGCTAGCTGTGATGGTTGGTGGTTAAGAATATAGCAAACGCGTGCAGGATACCAATGGGACTTCTCTGTCAGTGTGATCCGTGGGGGATACCGCGGGCATGACCTATTGTAAAAACGGACAGAATAATCTTATATTTTAATGATAAAATTAAGATTCTTTAATGGATTTAATGAATAAAAAGACTGCACCTGTACAGACACCAATATCGCAGCACTCAGGAATTCCAGAAAGACTGTTAAAATGAATCTGGAAGCCTAGGTTACCTCCGAACATTCGGGTTAGATGGACGGCGGAGGACCAGCTAAGCTAATTGTGAAACTGTAACTCCCAGCAAACTGTGTGTTTATCTTAAGAGCCAGATTTGCCTCATATTCTAAGTAGTTGTGTTTTCTGTTTTGTTTTGTTTCTTTTATTTCAGAATGTCCTCATTGTCGAGGTAAGCTGACTTTTCTTTATCCATACTTGGAAGCTGAAAGAATCTAATGGTGAGTTTCACAATATAGAACTTGTTATCAAACTGGCCAAGGATTTATTGAATTCCCACTGTGTTTAGGGCTCTTCAAATTTACAGACTAGGAGTCAGCTAGAATCACTGGCTTGAAATAACTTAGAATGGAAGCTTTGCAATAATAGTTGCATGGTACTTTATCCGGTTTTATATCTAATGCCACCCATGTCTAAATTGGTTCTTATACCTATTTGTGAGTCAGACATTTTCACAGAAGAGAAAACTAGCCCACAGAACCAAAATTTTTTAACAGTAAAACCAAGGTTAGAATTCTCTTCACCCTTAATTCAGTGTTCTTGCTAATGTCCTCGAATGACTTGGAATAATTCTCCCTTTGGCATCCAAATCATAAATAGAATTAATCTAAAAATTTGCTATCCAGGGGAAATCTATAATTTAGTTTAATTTGTTGTTCTGTTTAAAAAATAAAAAGAAGAAAGAAAAGAAAGCAAGAACAGGTCCTATAGCCCAGCAGGCCTGTCTTATCAGCTGGCAAAAATTCAGGGAAGCTGTTTTCAAGCTTTGGTTACAATTGCCTGACTGTGCCACATGTATCTGCAGTTCTGCCTCAGACATAACCCGTGAAGTAGACCCTCTAGCCAAATGCATTGCCCAACCCTGGCTAAATTCAGACCTGTTGTTTTGATAATCAGCTCCTGACAGCTGATTTCTGTCCCACGGACAATCAATTTCGGCTGCCCGTTCTACTCTAATTATGCAGCAGCTCATCAGCGGGGAAGAGCCTCAGCTCACGGCAGCCTCGCACCCTCAGAACTCACAGGCTGTCACCAGCTGCTGTCCAGACACATCTCACTTCCCAGCCATAGAATCTCCTATTAAGTGAGGAGAGCAAGGGGGGAGGCATTTATCCATTCAGCGTATTCAGATGTACATCCCAAGTCCATGAAAATTCATGCGTCCTGTGTTGTGTTACATAACCTCAGGGCCAAATTTAGTCCTTGACTGCGCGTGCACGAATCCAAATGCACTCAATAAAGAGCCCCACGTGCTTTGCAGAGGCTGAACTTAGCCTTTGAGCACAGCTCAAGGATTCTAGGAGGAAATAGTCACCAATATATCCCCCCCCAACCCAGCTTCCAGAAAGAAGCACCTGTCTAAAAAATATAACCGGCTCTGCCTCCTACTTTTACTCTAATTTGATGGCAGTTCTAATTAGGATGCATTATTAATAAGGACTAGAATCATCTGTCTGGATGAAATGCCTTTTAATGCAGCCCAAAGGCATTTGGTTGAATTTGTCTGTCCTCTTTGCAAAGGATGTTGTCGGAACTGGGAGGACCATGAAAGCGTTGCTCGGTAGCATAGAGAAATACAAGCCCAACATGATTAAGGTGGCCAGGTGAGTACCACGTGCACGTCACCGCTGTTTCTATCTTTCCAAACCAGCACGAGAGGGACGCTAGCACAGGAAGCTGTTTCCAGTGAGTGCAGTCAATTCCAAACCACTGACCCTTTGCCCTGGAGTGTTATGGTTTGACCGTACTGAACAAACAGCCCATTTGACCGCTAGCCTGAGAGAGAGGAAAGGGAAGAGGACATGCTTTGCCGTGTGTCTGAGCCCCTCTTTCCAATGCCTCTGTTAGTTGTTTCCAGGAGCAGCTGGCAGAGCCCCAGCGCCCGCGCCCCTCTCCATTCCTTTTCTCCAGAATCTCACTGATGAGGTGCCGCAGGAGGGAGTTTGAGGGCTGTGCTCATGCCCCACGTGCCTGAGGGAAAAAAATGCACGTTTCAAATATACATTTTAATGATGTTCAGTTCTCTTTGCAATTCACAAACATTTCATCTGGATCACTAAAGCTTTTTTTTTTTTTTTTCTTTTAATGGTAGTTTGTTGGTGAAGAGAACACCTAGAAGTGATGGCTTTAGACCTGACTGTAAGTGTTTTTTTGGTTTTTGTTGGTTGTTTGTTGGCTGGTGGTGGTGTTTTGTATTTCAGAATATTTGGTTTCCTAGTTGTTGGCCTTCTTGTGAATCGGAAGCTATAAAGATTTGATGGTCCCATAAATGGTCTGTGGTCTCCCCAGCCATAGAACCCTCTGCAACCAGAGGTTTTCATTTTCTAATTTGCATCTTTCCCAGGAACTGTGTTGTGCACACTGAATGTTTTTATTTTTAGGTTTTCCATAGTACCTTCACGCCTAAGAACTCAGCTAAATTGGTTTCAGGGGGTAGAGGGAGACGTGACCCCCTCCTGCGCTGACTTGGATGCACAGGATTCCTGCCTTGGCCTCTGTCCCCACCAGCTGGACACAGAGAGGCCCTGGGAAGGTTGAGAGGTGCTCTCCTGTCTCCAGGAACTGTGAACGCACAAGGCACGGTGCTGACCTTCAGCAGGCCTGAATTTTAGCACAGAAGGGGAAACATGAGACACCTCTCCACTACCGTCAAACACAAGTATAATAACACAGAGAATTAACAGAGCAAATATCTCTAGATACCATCTTCACCCTTGAGTTCAGACACATGTTCTGAAGGACTTTCCTCATCTAAGGCACTTTCCTCCCTCCTCCCGCGGATACGAATAGTTCTAATGCCAGAGAGGATAAACAAGCTGCTTGATTATTTATTATTCTAACACTAGAGGCGATATTTTTTTCACTTGCATAGGCAGACTTCGGCTTGATTTTTATGACTTACATTTGCACTCAAGCCTCTGGGATAATTTGGCTGCAGTTCTCATCAGCAAGCTGAACAAACATAAGCACAAGAAGCACACTATGGACGGGTAGTGTGCCAGTGACATTGAACCAGTGATTCTTTATTCTAAAAACAAGTTTCATTCCTAGGCGGGGTGTATTAAATCTAGACAATGTCAGTTCTGGCCAGATAGACCCAATAGCATGTCCCTGTCCAGTTACTGGCTTGGGGAATGTAATCTGGATACAGTTAAGGTCCACCAAGGTTAATAAACAGAAACCTTCTAAGGAAATAATGTAAGATACTGTATAGAGAAGATTTCAACTGAAGTTGAAAGACACGCACTTCAGACACATATCCAACTAGTTACAAATGGCTTTGCATCACAGCAACAGCATCAATAAAATAAGAGCAGCTATAACAGTAGTAAGAGATTTATTTTTTTAATTTTTAAAATTTTTTAAAAATTGAAATATAGTTGATTTACAATCTTAGTTTCAGGTGTACAGCACAGTGACTCAGTTATACATATATGGGGTGTGTGTGTGTGTGTGTGTGTGTATATATATATTCTTTTTTAGATTCTTTTTCCTTATAGGGGTTATTATGAAGTATTGAGTATAGTTCCCTGTGCTATACAGTAGGTCCTTGTTGCATCTCTCTTTTATATATAGTAGTGTGTATCTGTTAATCCCAACTTCCTAATTCATCTCTCCCCTCCCCTTTCCCTTTTGGTAACCGTAAGTTTGTTTTCTATGTCTGTGAGTTTGAGTTACCATGTGATCCTGCAATCCCGCTCTTGGGCATATATCCAGAGAAAACTATAATTTGAAAATATACATGCCCAATGTTCACCGCAGCACTCTTTACACTAGCCAGGACATGGAAGCAACCTAAATGTCCATCGACAGATGAATGGATAAAGATGTGGTACATATATACAATGGAACACTACTCAGCCATAAAAAACAATGAAATAATGCCATTTGCAGCAACAGGATGGACCTAGAGATCATCATACTGAGTGAAGTAAGCCAGACAAAGACAAATATCATACGACATCGCTTATATGTGGGATCTAAAAAAAAAAGATGCAAATGAATTTATTTACAAAACAGAAAGATTCTCACAGACATAGTAAGAGATTATGATGTGCCTGACTCTGTTCTAAGAGCTACACAGAGATTAACACATTTAATCCTTGCAACATTCCTCTAACGTAAGTACTATTGCTGTGCCCATTTTACAGGTGAGGAAATTGAGCACAACCAGGTTAAAGAGTTCGCCAAGGTCACAAAGCTCTAAGTGTAGAGTCAGTATTGAGCCCAGGCAGTCTGGTTGCAATCATGGCTGTTACTCTTGCCCTGCATCTGTAAGTAGGATCTGCCATTGCAAATATAAGGGTAGGAACTGCAGCCATTTGCCAGCTAGAGATAGGTCACTCTGATTCCTGGCTGTTCTCCTGTCCTACTGATCAGTGTTCTTCTTTTTTTTTTTTTAAATTAATTTTTATTTATTTATTTTTGGCTGTGTTGGGTCTTCGTTGCTGCACGTGGGGTTTCTCTAGTTGCAGCG
>NC_041224.1:16103131-16136175 GCF_002837175.3 Physeter macrocephalus
CTCTAGAGCGCAGGCTCAGTAGTTGTGGCACACGGGCTTGGCTGCTCTGTGGCATGTGGGATTTTCCCAGACCAGGGCTCGAACCTGTGTCCCCTGCATTGGCAGGCGGATTCTTAACCACTGCGCCACCAGGGGAGTCCCTGATCCAACGTTCTTTCTTTTTTTTTTTTTTTTTTTTTTATGGCTGCGTTGTGTCTTCGTTGCTGTGCCGGCTTTCTCTAGTTGCGGTGAGCGGGGGCTACTCTTCGTTGCTGTGTGCAGGCTTCTCATCACGGTGGCTTCTCTTGTTGTGGATCACAGGCTCTAGGCACACGGGCTTCAGTAGTTGCAGCGTGTGGGCTCAGTAGTCGTGGCTCATGGGCTCTAGAGCGCAGGCTCGGTAGTTGTGGCACACGGGCTTAGTTGCTCCGCAGCATGTGGGATCTTCCTGGACCAGGGCTTGAACCCGTGTCCCCTGCATTGGCAGGCGGATTCTTAACCACTGAGCCACCAGAGAAGCCCCAACGTTCTTTTACTCAGAAGGTGTGGCCTTCTGAATTGACTCTTCCCAGTCTGAGTTGCCACACCTGTTTTAAAGATTGCATTGCTCGCTGTAGAGTCATCATTATCCTTACAACCAGGGGTTCCTGGGATTTGCTAATATTCTTTTAGCTAGCTCAGAATCTCTGTTCTATCTTTCTTCCCGGATTTCTGAGGCTTTGTACTTTTTGGTCCTTTCTCATAATTGACTTTTTCCTTTATGCTCAATGACACCTTTTATATCCTCTGACATCTTTTCTTCTGCTCTGCTTCTTCTCTTTGATTGTTTTTTCTCAAGAAACCTACAGTTTGGAGGGACCAAATAGGCTTTCTAACAGTGACACATAATGGAATCCTTAGAAAAATAAGTCCCTCACCTCTAGCACTTTCTGCGAGCAAGAACCAGTTGGTTTCTCCATGTGGAAGCATCCTTGGTCAGAAGGACCAAAATGTTGGTGAATGGTCAATGATGGAGATACATTTCTCTGGGCTGTAAGTCCACTGGCTATGCCAAAGTACTGTTTCGTAAAAGTAAGCAAGTACATCTCTCGTTTGCAATACCGTAATAAACATAAGATTCCCCAATACTGGAAAGAATTTGAAAAATCATTGGGCTATAGTTTGAAGACCTAAAGAAGAAGAGCTATTATATGTTCCTTAAGAATTCTTTTCAATAAAAATCATCTTTCTTTGAATAGATTCATCCTTTGCTTCACCTAAGTATCTCCAACTGCATTTAAATCCATTTACTCTCATCCTGCCCTCAGT
Organism: Physeter macrocephalus; assembly: GCF_002837175.3. Lineage (NCBI taxonomy): Eukaryota > Metazoa > Chordata > Mammalia > Artiodactyla > Physeteridae > Physeter > Physeter macrocephalus. Next base: position 16,104,419 of record NC_041224.1, read on the forward strand.
GGAGACAGAGAGCTAATTACTCTCATCTGCATTATGGACTCAAAGACTAGCATTAGAGTAACCCTTAGCATTGTCTTCCTCAGGCTGAACAGTCCCTTTTCCTCTCATCTTGTCTCCTGGGTTTTGCTTTCCAGCCCTTTATCCAGCCGAGGATACTGAGTGCCGTGGGAGGATGGCTTCCTATTGCAACAGCCTGTGCCCCTATTCATGTATTACAGCATTGGAATACCTTCTGTTTGAACTGCACTTCATGCTTTGCGGTGTTTCCTTTGGCATGATATCATTGGGTACTGCTTGCTTTGGAACAGCAGGGCTGCATGCCTGACTCATGCACACTTCTTGATATCCACAGGGCTGCCTGAGCCCTTGCTCAGCTCTGTCTACCGGGAGTGCAGTCATTTTTCACTGTCTGTTTGCTGGCCGTCCTGTCTCCCTGAGTAGAGTCACTCTGGTCCAGGTCCTACTGGGCTCATCCTATGCATTGTCTGTCACTTTTCTCACTTACTTCTGCCTAATGGAAGGTCGTCATAGTTTAAGTGCCAACAGTAGCATATGGTGGCTTTATACTTACGTTATTTAAATTGTGTTCCTTTTTTTTTCCTCCCTCTCTCTGCTCAGATGCTGGATTTGAGATCCCAAACTTATTTGTGGTGGGTTATGCCTTAGATTACAATGAATACTTCAGAGATCTGAACGTAAGTCTTGCATGCAAATCCCTAGCCCCCTTTTCACAAGAACTTAACAACGACATCAATTTAACAAATTTTTGCAGTAGCCGTAATGATGGCTGCCATTTATTGAGTGTCTTCTGTGTCAGGAATATTCTGGGCACTTGGCGTTCGTAATCCCAATGAATTTCCACCACTGCCCAGCAAGGTAGGTATTAGGTTGATGGAAGCAATTATGATTGTCTCTATTTTGTATGAAGGAAATAAGGAAGTTAAAAGCAGAAAGATAGCTTGTTCCTGACTTTTCTCCATCGTCATCGACTGCATCTCCTCTCAACCATACTAACAGTCAATATTCAATAAACGGTTTCTTGTCAGTGCTTGAAATCTAGAAGGTTCCAGTTATAGCGGCATGTAGCTCATAACTGTTCCCCCTTTGGGAGAAATCGTTATAACATGTAGACATGGACCTCCAGTGTGGACCCCCAAGTGTATGACACTATCATTGCTGAATGATCTGGAGGTAAACATCTTACCCAAAGTGGACCAGTCCGTGTCTGTCTCCTAGGATTTAGAAACCTAAACCAAATGCCACAGAGACCAAGGGATTTGGGACTTAAGCCGTGGGCTGAGGTCTGGAGCTACCCCGGTTTCTGCCTTCCAGTTGCTTCATTGCTCTGCTCTTCCTCTACCTCTGCGAGCTACCCCAGTACCCTACCGATAACACCCCCTCCTTTTGCTTACATTCACCCAACACCATTTCTGTTGCTTGCCATCAAAATATTTCTGACACACTTCTTGCTACCCAAAAAGGGTCAAAGGAGAGTCAATACTGTGTTTAGCACAGCTCTTTCTCTATTCACCCTAGAAGGTGTAACTTCACCAGTCAGACACATCTATCTCCACCACTGCTAACTATACGCCACCACCCTCAGCATTTCTGGTTGTTACAGACCTACAGAGCCAGATTCAGAAAAGAGCTCAAAACTAAAACAATGAAGAAACTTTTGTCAAGCATGTTAGTGGGTCTCTTTAGATTTTACGTATATGTGCACGTATACATATATGTGTGCATGTGTGTGCTTATACATATATGTATGTACATAAACATATAAATACATAGATATGTATTTAAATGAACAATAAGCAGGTAGGAGATGACATTCTGTTCTTACTGCATCCCATTTTCTGCACTTTATACAGTAAGTCCCCTAAATATGAACCTTCAAGTTGCGAACTTTCAAAGATGCGAACATATTATAAACCTATCACAGTACAGTACTATATAGCCGATTGTGTTAGTTGGGTACCTAGGCTAACTTTGTTGGACTTACGAACAAATTGGACTTAAGAACGCACTCGGAATGGAACTTGTTCATATGTAGGGGACTTATTATATTTTGTTAAGAGGCTGATGCATTTAAATCCTTTACTGTTTCAGCACATATGTGTGATCAATGAACACGGCAAAGAAAAGTATCGAGTCTAAAGAAGTAATTTTCACCATCGAATCTACAGATAACATCCTACTTACGACTACACTCAGGAAGCCAGCATGTAAAGTTTGTCTCCCAGGCATGTTCGCTCAGCAGGATTTAAAAGGAAAAAAAATTTTTAATGAGCGAGCTTTCTTTTCTGAGATTATAACGTAACATGAAGAGTCCCAAAGGGTCTTAAGAAAAAGAAAGCAATTCTTTTGTTTGACTTGTTCCAAATTAAACACTCTGCCTTGCGACTCAAACTGCCTTCGCACCCCTGAGATACACCTTCTTTTGTTCTGATAAAGTCGTTATGCTTGATTACTATACCGCCACCTAGTTACTCAAATATTTTTCACTTAACTTTTTTTTTTAATCCTTTACTTTGGTAATATTTTGCAATCTTAAAACCCGGAAGCCTTTTTATTGAACCTCTGAGCCCATGTACTGGAACTGCAAGTAAGATTCCCATCCTAATAAAGGAGGGAAAGGACAATTTAATATAAATTTCTGTTTGTGCACTTCTGACAGGCCATTATTATCTGCTTTGACAAAGTCTTTCTGAACAGCAGCGTACAATGAATCTTAATGATGTTATGAAATGGGCCTTTGCCCAGTGCTCTTGATCGGAGCTTCCGGATGTGATAACGGTATGTCATGTATGCTTGGATGTACTCAACTGTGTTTAATACTCTGAATTTTAATTAGAAAAAATACAATGGCAGCAAGGCCCTGGTTTCTAAGCGGCATCCTTTTATTCACGCAGGACATGAGAAACAGCAAATCGGGGGTGGAGGGAGAAGTGTTTTCAGTGCTCAGAACCGAGCAAGTATAAATTTTTCATGTATTTCCATCAGAGGGCAAGACGCTATTATGTATTATCCTAAAGAAGAATACAGAGGTTGAGTTATTTTTTTAAGTGGCCTTAAGAGACTGATCACACGACCCAACGCGCTATAGAAAACTAGGATACTTAAGAAAGTTTTTTCTGAATAACATTTTTTTTCCATTTCCACTGTTTTATGAGTGGTTTTCTAATTTATGGGGATTTTAATAGAAAATAAACTTGAGTGCCAATAGAGCTGTTTTTTCTCACTTCCTAAAAGGAGCAAATGCAAAATAAATAACTAAGCAGCCTTTGTTTGGTTCTGAACCGTATGTGGTGTATTGTTATCGGGTTCCAGCTTCCTTTAAACTAATAAAGAATAAGAAAACTTGTTATGTCTCATAACTGCTTACTGTTTTTCTTCCGCCTTCATATTTTTTATATACTTTCAGCCATTAAACTGTGTGTGAGCCAGTAGCTTAAATATACGACTGCATACATCTTCCCTGTGGCTTTAGTTTTGTTAACCTGGAAAAAATCCAGTATATGCACCAGTATAAGCAAACGATTAAGCCAGGCTTGATCCGCTGCTTTTTTTTTTTTTTTTCCTCCTTAAGCTTGTTTGTAAAAACAAGGAATTTTAGTTGTAAAAGAAGATTTTCCTGCATATCTTTGTTCCAGTCAGAGAAGAAAATAAACCACACCCAGCTATCCCAAGGGGCAAACCAGCAAAGGGAATTCCTTCTGGCTTTGTTCCACAGACAAATCTGTATCCAAGTTATAGGTTGATAATTTGGTCTAACTGGCCAGTTTCTTGAACTATCAAAATTAATCTTCTAAATGTAATTTTCCACTATGCCACATTTATATCAGAGGACCTAGGAAAATCCAAGGACATTTGATTTTAAATATAAAATTAGCCATAAAGTATGTATTATTGAAAGATTTTCTTTAAAATGTTGAATTTTAGTAAACATCAGTATCATTTTTGAGGACTGTTTATTCAAATTAGAAAGGAAATTGATCTACTTCACAAGATTTTGAGAAGGATTTGTGAGAGTTAATGCTGAAAAAGAAAAATTCATTAAACACACAAGACGTTTAATCATTCCTGAAATGTTTTCCTGTCAGACCATATTTTGACAGTGATATCCAAGAATATCATCTTGGGAAGAATAGTATTTCCTTTTCTCTTGAACACTCTAATCTTTTTAGTATCACTGAGTTTATTCAACCTAGACCAAAAATGTAAAAGCTTATCATCTGATTAACAACTAGTGCATTTATTAATTTTGTGTTCCAAAGCTGATTAATAAGGGGGAAAAAATAGTGTGGCATGTGTCCCTGGAAAAATTTGGATTCAGTTATAATCAACATACTCAGTAATACTTTGGAATCTTTCAAACAAATCAGAATCCCTCATTACAAACTGGCCCTTTCTTACTGGATTGGAATATATCGCATATTGAACCATGTACTACCCCCAAGGTGAGCTGCGTGAAGGTCAGATCCTGATGTGCCTTGTTTAACCTTTGAATGTCTTCGGATATCACTTGTTTTGCCATGTCTCAGGCCTCCGGAGACTGAAAACAGCCTTGCAGAGCACAAGCAGCCACTTCCTCAGCCTCCTGTGCGGTGAACTTGGATTTTCCCAATGGAGACAGAAGGTAACCCATCCCACTTCTAAAGACCTGCTGTCGTGGAAACATTTCCCCACTTCCGTAACAGAGTTACTGTGTTCTAGGAAACTGAAACCCTAAACCACACTCTCGACCCAGATGTCTGGCTAATTTGGGCAAAAGACAGCATTTGGCAGTTTTACTTAGTTTACCATCATAAAGTTCCTTTGGATGCCCTGAGGACATCTGAGGGCCACTGGGCCGGCGAGTTTCACGGAGGGACATCTGGGATTTGATGCTGGGAAGCGTGCGGAGTAAGGAAAGAGGATGCATGTGGAGAGGGCCGCGAGGCTCCATGGCCCCAGCCGTACCCCATGAGCGGTTCTGAACCCTGTGGAGAGAAGTAGGCAAAGATGTCAGCAGAAAGAGCTGTTTTCCTGGTAGCCTTCATGCCACACAGTGGAGCCGCCAGGCTGGTCTCCACATCTCACTGGGGGTCCTGGTGCAGCTTTAGCGTGGGGAGAAGTCCTGGGAAAGCAGCTCCGCTTGAGGAAGAATCCAAGGATTCTGCAGTTAGGGGAGTTCTTGGGCTGGGAAGGGTGTCCACGTCCAGGGTGCTCCACGAGATGCCCCCTCCAGAGACTTCACAGGCCACAGGCTTCCACAGGGGACCAGAGCAGCCCATGAGAGGGATGTTGATGGCCACATGTGAGAAAGCTCTGAGCAACCCGGACACACAACTACTGCCTGGGTCGTACCGTTCGTGCTGCTGGTACCCTAGGCAAGGACGCCTGGCCGAGGGGAGCAAGGAGGAGCCGAAATCCAGCCCACATGCCACTTGTCAAGCCATGGACTGCATCAGCCTTCAGGTAGGGGTGTCTTTTTCTTAAAGGGGTTTCTTTTTCTAGGCCACCAGGAAAGGTTATTTTTTTGCAATTTCTCATCCACAAAAGGGTGGCTTTTTCTGCCAGGGGGAGCGTTGCTCAGAAATAGGTAGGGGAGGACTCAGAGACAGGGTGTGGGTTCTGAAGTCCTGAAATTTCCAAGTGATAGGAATAAGCCTGAACTATTGTTACTGTGACCTCGTCCATATCCAGATCCTAGTGGGTGTTGGCTAGTGAATAAGCTGTGAGTGAGGATGGTAAAGTTTAGATGATTTGTTCAAGAAACCTGGCTGTGAAGAGAAGAAGAGACACAAAACCATAGCTAGAGGCCTTTTAAAAGATGGAAGAGGCTTGTGCATCTTTATTCGCTGTAGAGAACAAAAAAAAATCAAACAATAGTAGACTGTGTTCGCTGTTGACCGCTGTGCAACAAATCAGCCCAATACTGAGTAGCTTAAACCAACAATAATTATTTTATTATCTCGCACGCTTCCAAGAGTTAGGAATATGGAGAGGGCGTGCCGGTGGGGATGGCTTGTTTCAGCTCCGTGATGTTTGTTGCTTCTGCAGGAAGATTCAAAGGCTGAGGGCTAAACTGTCTAGTGTGGCAGCCATTAGCCACATGCAGTTATTTAAATTTAAATGAGATAAAGTTAAATGAAATTTAAAATTCACTTTTTCATTCACACTAGCTACATTACAATTGCTCAATAGCCTCATGTGGTAATAAGTTACCATATTAGCACAAAGAGAAAATTTCCATAATTGCAGAACGTTCTATGGGTAGCTCTGATCTGAAGGCCTGTCTAGTGGATGATGTTGGCTGTTAGCCTGAACCTTAGCTGAGGCTGAAATTCTTCTGTGTGGTTGCTCCATGTGGTTTGGGCTTCCTCACAACATGGCGGCTGGGTTCCCAAGGCAAGTGCAGACAGAGACAGAGAGAAGCAGGTGGAAGCCATATTGCCTCTTATCTGACAGACTCACTTCCACCATGTTCTGTGAGTCAAAGCAGATACAGGAATTTGTCTGAGTTCAAGGGGAAGGAACATAGACTGCCACCACTCAGTGGTAGATTAGCATAATCATCATATTGTAAGATGGTCAAGCGGAATGGCATATATATTGCTGTGGCCATCTTCAGAAACCTGCAGATGAAATCTGCCACAGAAAAGCGATGTGCCCTGCACATTTCCCTACTATTAAGGTTAGTGAAGGAGTTGATTATCCAGTGGTCATAATGCATAATTGAAAACAAGCCTGCTTGCACAGATTTTTAAAGATTACAAAATACTACCTAGCCACGTGGGAAAATATGAGATGATGAAAAGAACACCAGGCAGTAGCACATCTTGATTACAAAGATAGAAATACACATCTTCGCACTTAGAGTATTTGGAATAAATTAGAAGACTTTGAAAGAGCAGCTTTATTTCTATTAAGGTGCTTAAGTTTGAAATATAAAAAACAGTAGAACAGTTTTTGCTTGGCAAACACCCTATAGATGTAAATTCATACTGAAATTTTGGTAGTTCCATTTTTATATGAAAAAAGTTGCATAATAATTTGGCCAAGAAAGTGATTCAGGATAAGGGCCCTTAAAACACAATGAATGTAACTAGGTGAACAATTACATATACATGTTACATACATTATACTAGAAACAATACTCATCAAGTCAATTTTAAAAACAACAGATTACTCAGTACTAACCTACAGGATTTTACAATGAAAACCGCTCTGATTTATCTAATCTCCTAATATTGAATGACAGAATTGGTTGACCGGAAAAAGAAAGCAACGTAATGTGTCTTCTCTTTAGTAAGGATTTTGGTTCTGCCATGTGAAGAGTATTCATCAATAGCCTGAGAAAATGACTTATACTACATAGCTACTGGGTAATTGCACAAGTCCTTATGGTTGTATTCAAAGGAGACATGTCATGAGGCTAACAAAGCATCTTGTGCAAGGTTCAGGCCCAGGCATCGGGTGTGTTGACATTTCATGAAAGATTTGGCTGAAACCACTGTGGATCATGCACTATGCAAAAACTTGAGGATAACTCAATGTAATATTTAGCACAAAACTCAGAGGTAGGAATTGGCATCTCCATTTTAGAGATAAGGAAGTGAGTATCAGAGAGATGAAATCGCTTACCCAGGGTCACACAGCTTTGTTCAAACCCAACAATTGAAGCAGTGCTATTGGACTCCTGAGTCAGTACTCAGTACACAGGACTAAGTTCATGGACACTAGAAACTGTGTCTGCAGACTTATGGATTACAATTAGATGAGTATAAGAAAGGATGGTGTGGTATAGGAAATCTATTTGTTTTTTCCCACTGGTTCCTGGCTCAGAGCTCCTAAAACCCTTGGAATTTTAAAGTGATACGAGTGTCTTTTGTTATTCATAACAAGCCTCTTGATCACACCTGGCTTTATGTTAATGAGGTGACTTGGAGTGGGAACCCAAGATGGCCTCAAAGAACAAGTGATCAGAGGGTTGGAATTTTCAGCCCTGCCTACTGACCTCTGGGTAATCCTACAACTGCATTTGATTAGCTACTATTTTTGTGCATCTACAATACATTCAAAGAAGAAATGGTCCTATAATTTTCTTTTCTTCTGTTATCCTTATTTGGTTTTGGAATAAGGATTATTCTAGCCTCAAAAATGACATCAGGTGGGATTTCCCTGGTAGCGCAGTGGTTAAGAATCCGCCTACCAATGCAGGGGACAGAGGTTCGATCCCTAGTCCAGGAAGATCCCACATATGGCGGGGCGACTAAGCCCATGCGCTGCAACTACTGAGCCTGTGCTCTAGAGCCTGAGCCACAACTACTGAAGCCCGTGTGCCTAGAGCATGGGGACCGCAACAAAGAATGGCCCCCGCTCTATGCAACAAGAGAAAGCCCGGGTGCAGCAACAAAGACCCAATGCAGCCATAAATAAATAAATAAATTTATTTTTATTTTTTTAAATGACATCAGGGAATTCCCTGACAGTCCAGTGGTTAGGACTCCATGCTTCCACTGTAGGGGGCATAGGTTCGACCTCTGGTTGGGGAACTAAGATCCTGCATGCCTCGCAGCATGGCCAAAAAAAAAGACATCAGCCTTTACTTTTTTTCTGTTTTCTGGAACAACTTGTATAAGATAGGGATTCTCCATATGTTGACATTTGTACTACTTTAAAAAATTTCACTGTGTATGTAGTCATATCTTCTTTTCGTTCCATATTTTATTTGCTTCTAATACCTTTTTTTTTTTCTCCACCAAAGAAACCATTTTAGTTTTGTTAATCTTCTAGTGGATCCTTTTTTCCAGGCTGTACCCATCCTCCAGATTCCATGAGTGTTGGCTGGAAATGATGCTTATCTCCTAGTATTGTTGTAAGGCTTAAATAAGATAACATACGTACAGTTCTTCACACTTAGCATTAATCAAGAATCACATGCAATATACAAACATATGATCATCTATAGATACTTAATACTGGCATTTTTCTTGTCCTTCATCTCCATGCAGTCCCTTCCACTTCATCTCAGTCCTTGTACTTTACAACATATTTTAAATAATTACTCAACATTTCTATGGCCAAGTAATAGTTGTCTGAACCTTGATTTTGTTACAAGGGTACCAAATCTTAGTTTTTGAACTTATCCTAATCAAAACAGTGGTTAAAATAATTGTGGTGCTGCTCTAACTTGAACAGATGGCTTGTTTTTGTTTTTTAAGTACAGATTATTTTGGCAACCACCTTTGAACTGGCTGTCATTAAAACTTTGAAAATAAGTTCCAGTTTTGAATCAGGAAGCCAGAAGGACTTGGTAAATCATTTCCATGCTGGGGAGAAATCACCCGAGAGGTGCTATGTCCCTGCTAGTTTAGTGTCACAAGTTCATCAAGGTTCTTCTTATAGCAACCTTCAAGTCAGGCACTGAAAAAAAGAAAGTGTGCCAACAGAGGGAGGAAGAAAGAGAATTTTGATCTCATCCTAACTCTAAGCTGTAACTTAAACAATTAAGACCCAAGAGGTTCCGCTCTTCCAGTTAGAGACAAAGACGTGAAATGCTGAAGCCAAAACTCAGAACCCAAATAACTGTGACTTCAGCAGCGCTGAGCTCTAGTTCCAGGCCCCAGCTGGTCCTCTCCAGGCCTTGCTTTTACTCATCTATAAGCCCAGGAGAGACAGACAGGCATCCTCATTGTGTAGCTATGAGGAAATGTTGGTTAATGAAAGACAAGTAAACCTATTGGCAATAGCAAACGTTAAGATGCTTACAATTAGCTTGGGAAAAAGAGATACCCTGTGTTGTTTATCTCCATCAGACACTGCCCTTCTCTCTGAGGCCAGGCTGCTAAACCGGTTGCATCTAGAAAGTCCTCTTGTGAAGTCAAATGTCCTTGAATGTATAGAAGGTCCAGGGCAGAGTTGTTCAGCATGAGACAAACTGGGCAAGGTCACATGGTGAGCAGAGGCTCTAGAAGGAAGTGCTGATGTGCATATGTGCTTTCATTCACTCCTACTGCGGTCCACCGAACGATGGTTCCCCAAAGATATCCACGCCTCCATGCCCACAGTGTGTGAATTCGTTGCCATACATGGCAAAAGGGACTTCGCAGCTGATTAATTGAAGGATGTTAAGACGGGGAACTTATCCTGGATTGTCCAGGTGGGGTCACTGTAATCATAAGGGTCTTCATAAGAGAGGAGCAGGAGAGTCAGACTCAGAGAAGGATGTGATGGCAGAAGAAGGGGTCAGAGACAGAAATTTGGAGACGCTCCACTGCTGGCTCTGAAGATGGCGGAAGAGGCCATGAGCCAAGGTACGCAGGAGGTCTCTAGAAACTCGAACAGGCAAGGAAATGGATTCTCCCCCAGAGCTTCTAAAACGGACACCTTGATTTAGCCTGGTGAAAGTTGTTTTGGACTTCTGGCTTCCAGAACTGCAAAATAATACATTTGTATTCTTTTACATCACTGAATGTGTAACAATTTGTTACAGCAGCGACCAGAAACTAATACACCTCCTGTATACCAGTGCCATATGGCAGGAGACATTTTTCTTCCACAGTCTCTACAGGGAGGCAGCACACCTCGAAACGGGGGGTACCACATAGGGAAGCAGCCACATGCTGCCCCGGCTCCCGGCCATTAGAGCAGGAGGAGGGATGCGTGGATGCCTGTTTCTCCACTTGAGTCGGTGACGGCAGAATAAGCCCAGGATTTTATTCAGTCATTGAAACATCCACGAAATATATTGATTGTTTACCGCTTCTGAGAATTGCTAGGCCTCCTTACTTTTGAATGACGAAAAAGTGCTAACTTTCTGGGCTTCCCTGGTGGCGCAGGGGTTGAGAGTCCGCCTGCCGATGCAGGGGACGCGGGTTCGAGCCCCGGTCCGGGAGGATCCCACGTGCCGCGGAGCGGCTGGGCCCGTGAGCCATGGCCGCTGAGCCTGCGCGTCCGGAGCCTGTGCTCCGCAACAGGAGAGGCCGCAGCAGTGAGACGCCCGCGTACCGCAAAAAAAAAAAAAAAAAAAAAAAAAAAAGTGCTAACTTTCTGCTGGAATGCTTGTGACCCAACGCACCTGTGAAAAGCCCAATCAGGGCTGAGTCTCTCTTGCTCAACTTATCATCTGAGCCCAGCGTCACACCTAGTTGACAGTGAGAAACCCCATCACCATTCTTGACACCATTAGGTAGTTTCTGGTTGTCAAGGTGACGATGTGCTGGGAAACATCGCATGTACTCATCTCGTGGTGTTGCCTACAACTGGTTTGTTCCTTAGCCATCAACCAGGGCAGATTCCTCAGAGGGCCAGCTGCTCACGGTGTGACAAGAACGTTTTTAATGCCCGTTTCACTTCATGGCATCATTTCTCACCACTTGTGGACACACACTCTCCATGCCCATCAGACGAGCCTGTTTGCAGCCCGTGTGGATGGTTCTCACTCATTGCTCCTTGGTCCTTTGGCACGAGAGGTATTTGTTTCCACGTTGCATGTTTTTTACTTTCTCTCTACCAATTGACACCCCCTTCGTCTACCTCAGTATGGAACAGGGTGCACTTCTAGGACCCCTTCCCGGGTTCTACTCCCCTAACCTGATTCTCCCTTGAACTCGTGTCTCCTCTGTTCTTACCCGTGGCTGGATTCACGAGGGAAGAGGCGAAGTCAGCCCACCAGTGCTTGATTTTATGTATCATGTGTATCCCCAGAGACATTGTAAGCCTTGGGAGAGGAGGAATCACATCTTAAATCTCTTTCCTATTACATCTCTGCCAAGACATTAACTGGCACAGCCTTTGGTCTTCAGTAAGTAACAAATGGTTCTAACTGGATTTGTTGCAGGAAGGGGGACCCCTTCCGGGGCCCCAGAGTGGGCTTTTGTCTAACACTCGGAAATGAATTGTCCAAGAAGACACACGTGCCGGCCAAGCAAGAGACTTTATTGGGAAGGGGCGCCCGGGCACAGAGCAGGAGGGTGAGGGAACCCAGGAGGACTGCTCTGCCACGTGGTTCGCGGTCTCGGGTAGAGTGGGCTCTTGTCCAATGCTTGGAAATGAATTGTCCAAGGAGACACACGTGCTGGCCAAGCAAGAGACTTTATTGGGAAGGGGCGCCCGGGCACAGAGCAGGAGGGTGAGGGAACCCAGGAGGACTGCTCTGCCACGTGGCTCGCGGTCTCGGGTTTTATGGTGATGGGGTGAGTTTCTGGATTGTCTCTGGCCAGTCATCTTGCTTAACCCGTGGTCTGACTCAGGGTCCTTCCTGGTGGTACACGCATCTCTCAGCCAAGACAGATTCTGGCGCAAAGGATTCTGGGAGGTTGATAGGCTATATTGGGCTGGCCAAAAAGTTTGTTCGGGTTTTTCCATAACATCGCTATTACAGGCTGGCGTCTCCTCCCTCCTTGTGGCCCCTCCCGAATTCTCCCGGTTAGTTTTCAGCGGCCGCACCATGTTTCTTAGTGGGACCTCCTGTTGTGAGACAACACATGCAAGGTGTTATTATCGTACCTGGCCAAGGCAGGTGGTTTCGGTCAACGTTTCCCTAACAGGTTTGTTCTTTTCTGCAGGTAGAGAGAGCAGACCTTGGTTTTACTCCTGGCTCTGCCTTGAACCGCCTGAGTGGTATCCACTGGGGCTTCACCCTCCTGCCCCTCGGCCCCTCGGTTATAAAATGAGGAGGTGGCTGGACCATCTCTAAAGGCTCTTTCAGTCCCTGAGTCCCACGTGTATATTTCCGTCTTAGTGGTGTTCCCCAGCCTGCCCTGTCCTTTCCCGCTGCCACCCTTTGACCCTCTGAGACCCTCCCAACATCATGAACAGTCCTGAGGCATATTTGATGCACAAGTTCAGCCCAGCCAGCCTCAGCAGTCAGGAGCACTCTGTGCGCGGGTCATGGCTTTCTGAACAGATCCACGGAGGGTCTCCTCGTGTTTGAATAATTGGCAGCCGTGGAAGTAAGCATCCTTGTTGGGGTTGCCGCTCCAAATGCATTCCCTTCTCAGACTAACAAGGCTTCGTTCCCACTCCTCTCTTGTATCTCCTCAGAACACTTCCTACCCTAGAAGCCCTCTCAATGCCCCTTCAAGGTGTGCCTGTCTCATGCAAGAGCTATGGATGCATTCCATCACAGACATGGAGTGAGGCAATTACCTGCACAGGTGGGTTCACGGGAGACTCTGGGTATGTGTTTGGAAAGACTTAAAAGTGATGAGCTTGGGCAAGTTGCTCAACCTCTCCATGCCTCAGTTTCGTCATCTGTAAAATGGGACTAATGATGGAACCTGCCTCATAGGGTTCCAGTGAGGATTCAGGGAATTAGAACTGCGTCTGCTACTTCGTAGGTGCTTAGTAGCTGTTGGCTGTTATTATTAGTACCATTATCATTAGTAGGGAGCTATCTGAAACCAACTCCCAATAGGACTTTCCCCTGCAGGAGGATGGAAGCTCAGGTAGGGTGGAGAGGTGAGCTCATGGCAGAGGCAGTTGGCTTGCTGAGAAGCAGAGAAGCCCAGGGAGGCTCATGCCAGTATTTTTAGCAGAGATAGTGAATCACAAGCATTTAACATCAGAAAGACTTAAAACTGAAATAGCTTCTAACACCGCTCCAGTATTTTTACCACACTGTATTTTTTATGCCCAGATAAGGACATTAAAAAAAAAAAAGAGTTTTAATTACATCTTGCTCTGCAGGGAAGAAAACCCAAATGCTTGCCGTCTCTCTTCTCTGTATGTGTGTCTTTCATTCCTGATGAACAGCGGGCTTCTAAAATGATGGCGTCAGTGGAGGTCTCTTGGTGAGGTGGAACCAGCCTACTGGGCCTCATTCAGCCCAGTGTTAAGACAGGAAATGAGTGCATTGTTTTGAAGGCTGTTTGTTGCCGCATTGTTTCTCCGGCCCAGGCCTGTGTGGGACAGTTTGTACTGCAGCACACACAGCAGCCATTATGTCCCCTGCAACACTCTTCATGCAGCTGTGAACGCTTGTGCCCACGCCAGCAGAGCTGCCGCGGAATTAGCTCAGAAAGCAATTGCGAACAACGCAACGAGTCAGGGCCCCACTTCTCTATGGGAACGTCCTGGGCTCTCCCACATTCCTCCTCCCACTTGGCCAAGAACAACAAGCAGATAGACGCCTGCTTTGATGTACTACCTCTGGGCTCTTCAGAGGTGGGGCTTTTGGGTAATAAGTTCCAGTCTCCATGTGGAATCTCCATTCACAACTTTCTGACCCAGGGCAGGAACAGTGATGCCCGGTTGCCGGATGTTCCTTTCCCCCAAGGCGACAGTCTAATCACTACGAAGCTCCGCGTCAGCGGTGGAGGGGTGTCAACCTGCTCATTTGCACCACGACAGCTGTGAGATGAGCCTGCCGTGTGACTCGATGAAAACTCCGTGGTTATTTCAGGTTTCCTTTGGCCCACCTACCAGAGGACACACATTTGGGTCATCGGAACAAGAAATACTGGCTCCCAGGCTAGACATGGGCGTCCGGGAAGACTGGGGCAGTGAGCTCACAGACAGACGTTTACTCAAGGCTCAGCCATTGCAGGAACCCCCTCTGTGTGTTTAGAGTGACAGCGCACTTGCCCTCACCTTGAGCCTGGGGTCAACAAGGGCAACCCTGGAGACCTTGATCATTTCCTCTGAGGCACAGTGCCTACGATTTTGGTTGATAAACGATGGTGCTTGAAGGCTTGGTTGTATAATGTGAAACAACCATCTGGGCTGTTCTTGGGACTGCAGTGCTGATCATCAGAACATCTAACAGAAGGATCCAAAAGGTAAACATTCCCATAAAATGTAAGTGTGTAGATATGGATGTAAAACAGTGTGTATAGACTTATCAGTATAAATCTCTAACAAACACACTTTCTCGATGTTTGCCAACAAATTTCAGAGTGGATGTAATTTAGAACGTGAGTTAAATAAATACAAATACATGGATGTCAGTTCAGTTCCTCTCTGGCTACATTTCCAGTTTTCACTGTTCAATGTGACCCTTCCGTTCATTCCCAGGACCAAGGAGGAAACAAACTTTCCCACTTCCGGCCACTGAATGCTGCCTCTCCTGTAACCAACAGAAAAGCGTGTAAAGATGTCCAAGGAAAGTGCATCCCTGGGAGCCAGGTTTTCCTGGGACAGTTATTTTTCCAATCAGGAAAAGGTTCTCTTGATAATCAAGTTACCCATTTCTTCTCAACTCTTCCCTCTCCACTGTTATTTGAAGGTTGGAGGAGCAATAAAAATAACTTCACAGAGAAGGCTAAGGATTACTCACTAATTATGTTTCCTTCCCACTCATCCTTCTTGCCAATCTCGAGTTTTGCCAACTTTTTTTTTTACACATTAAAAAGCAGAAGGAGGGGCTTCCCTGGTGGCGCAGTGGTTGGGAGTCCGCCTGCCGATGCAGGGGACGCGGGTTCGTGCCCCGGTCCGGGAGGATCCCACATGCCGCGGAGCGGCTGGGCCCGTGAGCCATGGCCGCTGAGCCTGCGCGTCCGGAGCCTGTGCTCTGCAACGGGAGAGGCCACAGCAGTGAGAGGCCCGCGTACCGCAAAAAAAAAAAAAAAGCAGAAGGAGGAGAAGGCAGCAGAGAATGGAAACAGATGAGGCTTTAAAGTAGAAGTGTTATCGTGGTTCCCTGCAAGGTGTGTTCCTTCATCTAGTGATTGGCAACCTGAGGTCTACTTGCTTAAGGCCAGGATCTCATAGCAGTAGATGGAGCAGCCCCTTAAGGATGGAGAATGCCCCAAACTAACGTTAATTCTGTAACACAATTGCTGTTCTTTAGGGTTTCCAGTGAAAAACAAATTTAAACAAACACAATATAAAATACTTCAATGAAAAAACAATCTGAGAAATAAAATTCATAGACGTCAGTCACTTGTCGAGAGCATCTTTGCAAAACACTCTAAAGTGGAGGTCGTCAAACAGTTTTGCTCACAGCTCACCTGCCCCTCCAAAGAAAGAATTTTGAAAAACTCTGTACTTCTCTCCTGTTTTAAAGATAACTTCCAAAATTTTTCACTGTAAGTTTCAATGGTGGCCAAGGGTGTAACTTCCAGCATATTGTAAATGTTGCTTCAAACGAAAAGTACACATCACTCTGAAATGTGTCTGCTGGAATCTAAACATCTAGACAATTTGATACTCATTTTCATCCCTTAAAAAAAATACATGAAAACTCTTATTTAATATCTGGAAATGCTATGTCCTTTATTTTTATAACAAAAATAATTAATTAATCACGCTGTTATGCTTCTCTGCAACAAAATAGGTTTACAAACTGTGCTTCTGGCTGGAATTTGGAAAGAGGGTTGGAGATAGATTTATGGCCCAAGGGAGTGAAGCACCCCTAGGAAAGCGCTCACCAGCTTGGTTCGACGTCTTGCTCAGGGGAGGAGCAAATAACATGGTGCCCGGGACCTAGATGTTTCCTCTGGTTCATCCCCAGTGAATAAGCTGTGAGGTCTCAGGGGGTGAGAGGAGGAGGCCAGTAAGAACTGAAAGTGCCGTTATCGTGCAAAGCTCTCTGTAAGACTTTGGGAACATAAAGCAGCACTACTTTGGCCTGAAGTGTGAGAGTGTGGCCTGAAAGTGGGAGAAAAGGTCTGTCCCTACTTCAGTGAGGCCATTTCTGGACGTCACAGACACAGTGAGACTGTAGCCCTGGGAAGCAGCATGCACTTCAGCCTTTGTAGCCTGATTCTGGTGGTGGCTGCCCCACGGGGGGTGGCAGAAACCAGCCCCGAACCAGCACTAGGGCAACAGCTGCTGTAGGCAGCAGCCCCACGGGCAGGCCCACGATGATGGCCCTGGCTGGGCAGACACACCCCGCCATCAGGCACAGCGCCCCCAGAGCAGCAGTGCCTTGGGTGGTGGCCATGGCTTCAGTGGCAGCTAATGGAGAAACCAAGTATCAGGTCTTCTGCTCGGCTGAGGGGCTTTGCTGCAACTTCCAGGGGAGCATCCCCCTGAAGGAGCCCAGTGGCCAACACGGGGAAGACTTATTTGCAAACCCATGTGAAATACCAACTGGGCCCCCCTCAGAAACATCGGTATGAACTTTTCAAGAGTCCCAGAGGTACTGCAATAGCAGAGGGAAGCCAGAACCAAGAAGTACTGCTTTTCACTCAACGCAGCCCTGATGTTTGTGGCCTCAAATGTCTGTGGCCTGGGCAAGCTTGAGGTCCGACAGAATCTCTCCAAAACTTCCAACAGGCCAGTCCATCATTGTGTGATAAGCAGCAGCCAGGAAATAGAAGAGTCTGAGCCTTAGGGTGTCAGGATGGCATCTGAGTTTAACCCAAAGTGCCCTCCAAGCTCTGAGGGTTTGCCTTTACTTATTCTGTAAGACACAAACTGGGAATTTTCCAATGTGGGAGGTGACCCAACTTAATTAAGGAGAAATTATATTAGTGTAGGTCAAATGAGTACAAAGTAGTAAAGAAAAGCAGAAGTTAGCCTGTCAAGGCCTCCCTTCCAATTCTTACACAAGAGGAGAAATAAAGGGGCATTTGCTGCTAATCAACTAGAACTAGAGAGTTCCTGCCTAGAAAATAGCCATGACCTTAACTGAAGGACACTGAGCTGAGTTCAGTTGTATTTTCAGAGAGTCTGATGTTCTCGGAATGAGAAGTCATATAGGTGTGCCAAGTATTACTGATGCACAGGACAAGTCTCCATCCTCTCTGCACAAAATAGAGGGAGGGGAGGTGGGCAGGAAGAGGATCTGTGCTCTGGGAAAGACTTCAAGCTCTAAGCCTGAGGCCCTGCTTCTAGCAAATCACCAAAAATTCAAAATCAGTAGACAGCTGAGCCTGGCCAAGAACACGTTCTGAAAAGAACTTGCAGTATCCACCCGCAGGCTCCCTTTGGTTTTTTCCCAAGAAGCTGAGAAAACCTTGGACTGTAACAGCTCTGGGCTGGGAAAACATTCTGGCTCCTGAAGGCAAGTCAGCACGTGTACACGTGCCAAGAAGCCCCAGACCCTGACCCGCATTGGCATGTGACTCCCTAAACCCCACTTAGCCTGGACGAGGTGATGCTTGACTCTGGCACGGGAGCAGCAAATAGGCCTCAAAGCTAAATCTCTCCCACTTTGAACTTCAACAAGTCCTGCAGACTTTTGTCCACAGTCTGTTACTTGGGTTAGTTCTAGATTACTTATCCAGTTGTTGGGTTTCTTCTGCTAAATTATAAGCTCTTTTCTTCGTTGTGTCCTCTGTAGCACCGAGGGCACAGGATAGGTCTTAGTGAATAGTTAAATTGATTAGACACACGTGATTCCACTGCTGGAGGTCGTTTAGGTTCGCCCTGAAAACCCGACCTCTGCACATCCTTTAAGTGAATGTTCTACAGGATCATCACCAGGGCCTCCTGCATCCTGGCGTTGCCTGGACAGAGCCAGCCTTGCATGGGGAATCTGGGAGACGTTTTTTTGGACTGATAATCGTGTGTAGCAGAAAAAGGAGAGAAGAATGGGAGGTTCTGTGATCTGCAAAATAATTTTGTTTATGCTAACTTACTCCTCTGCTCCTCATTACAACACTGAGCAGTGTTGATTTTACAGAGGAAGAAACCAAAGTTTATAAAGCCATGAGGAACTGAATCAGAGTAAAATTGGAACTTGGGTCTGATAGGCTCTGGATCCTGGGCTCTCTCCGGCGCAGCACAATCCTCCTTAGGGAGAGGAGCCAAGGGGAGGGCATCTTCAGTCCTGCTCCATGCCCTGGCCTCTGGCTCCTGCATACAGGTCCCCCTACCTGGCAGCCCCTCGCCTTCCCTCGGCCTTGGGCAAGGGTTCAGTGCAGCAGAAAAGCCCCGGCAAAGACTCTCATTTCTCACAAAAGCTTCGCATCCAAATCTGGAGCTAGTCATGGCCTTCCAAACATATTGCATCTATTTATAGAAAAAGAACCCGATAAGGAAGGGGATTTCCTGAAGAGAAGGAAAAAGGAAATCTAGGGACGTCCCCGGGACTCACTCTGTTCACATGTGCGATACTGGCCTCATCAGGCAAACTTGAACTTTCACCTTGGGAACACTGAAAACAATTAATATAGAAAAGGAACAAGGTGGGTCTTCAAAACGGAGTCTCTCATATGTCATTTGAGGCGTGGTTGCTAAGGAATCAGCTCCACATCTTGTATTTGATCAACAGCTGCGACTCCAGACCATTCAGTTTTGTTTTTCCTCCAGTGAGTTTCTTTAAAACCAAAGTAACAATCCCAACATCCTGCCATTTGAAATAACAACAGCCATAATCATAGCTGACAATTACATAGTACTTGTAATGCATGAGGCATTATTTTGGTTTTATTCTCACAGTTACCCTATGAGCTGGCTACTATTGTATCCCCATTTCATAGATGAGGAAACTGAGGCATGAGTATCTTGCCCAAAGTCACAGGACAAATAAGTGGTAGAGCCAGGATTCAAACCTAGGCAATTTGACCCCAGTGTGGGCACCTAACAGGTCTAGGAGAGATATACTACAGTCATCCCTCAGTATGCACGGGGATTGGTTCCAGGACACACCCATTCCCGCCACTCCCCTCCCCTCGTCCCCTTCAGAGAGCAAAATTTATGGATGCTCAAGTCCCTTATATAAAATGGCTTAGTATTTGCATATAACCTACACACATCCTCACGTATACTCGCAATACCTAATACAATGTAAATAGTTGTAAATACAATACAAATGCTATGTAAATAGTTGCCAGTGTGGCAAACATTTGCTTTTTTGAATTTTTTTTCCGAATATTTTTGATCTGCGTTTGGTTGAATCCACAGATACAGAACCTGAGAGGGTCAATAGTTCTCTGAGTCACAAGGATATTATAGGAAGAATATCAAATGCATCATCAGAAATACAACACAGCTGTGGTGGCATCATTGTGTCAGCATCTTTCTTCTTGCCTTTGCTAAAATTGTTTAAAAAAAAAAGGAAGGAAGGAATTCATAGTCTAGTGCCCTTAAGATGAAGTAACATCTGGTCCCTAAGGTTAACTACTCTATTAATCTCTGTATTTAGGTCAGATTTGTAGACTGGCACTCAGAGTGACTCCTGGCCCTTGATCAGTCCAAGTGTGTAAAACAGTAGATCCTTTCATTGTCAGCAACCAAGCAGGGATTGGTGAAGACAGCAATAGATAAGACTTCAGGTAAGAGGGAAAGGCTGGAATTGATTGTTGTCATTTATATCGCTTGCTGCAGGAGAAACAGGATATTCCTAATTCTTTGTTCTGTTCAGAAACATTTCCCCAATAACTGCTTTCACAGCAAACTACGGCCATTTTTGCTTCAAAGACTCACTCTAGAAGCTCTTTAGATTTCTGGCGAGATATGATGGGTTTAACACAAGCCTAATACATCTAATAAAATGTCAGTACTAGAATGTCAGGACTAAATAAGTCAATAGTCCAAAAGACCAAACGAATGATATAACATCTCTTTAGATTAAAAAAAAAAAAAAAAGAATGGGTAAGATATGATGCAGAAATGGAGACTGAGCCACCTAAACCCCTGCAAGAGTAAACAACAAAGAACAGGGCATTAGTTTGCTCCCTGGAGCCCTAGAAAGCCTGGTCTTGAAGTCATCAAGTAACATGGAAGGTTGGTGAGGCACGGAACTGAAATGTGGATGAAAGACTTGTGTACACAGTGCGGCTGCTCTCATTTTCTCTGTATAGCCAGGCAGATTACCTACCACGGCCAAAAAAAAAAGGCAGTGTGGATGTGCCATTCCAGGCATCTAAGATGGCAGATGCCATGTTTTTGTGTTTGTTAAGCCTTGCAGAGTTTGCTACACTGAGTGAAATGAACAAAGTGAAAGAGTAACAATTATAAGACAAAAGGCACAAAAATGAGAAAAAACAAAATGTTGGAAGAAGAGAAAAGGTAACCAGCAGTTTATACTTGGCTTAGTTACTGAAATAATCACATAACAGTTTACGAGGGATTTCAAGAGATAGTTAAGGTAATTTGGAGAGTTTATTCTCATTCCATATAAATATATCTATGTATATAAAAGTAACATTATATATGTATATATATGCATATATATTTATAGTAAGTTATATATATGTGTGTATATATGTATATTCTACATATATTCCAAAATGTTAGCAGTGGTGGGTATTATGGTGTTGATACTGGTATTGTGAATGATCTTGAATTTCATCTATGTGCTATTATTGTTATAGTTAGAAAAAACACAGTTTTAAAATGAGTTCTTTTTATAAAAACTGTGTTTTCTGTTTACTCTCCCTTTTGCTTTTATAAAATTATAACTTTTTAGAATTGGAAGGGACAGGAGATTAAATTAAGATGGTGAACTGAGCACAGATACCTAAAAATGACAGAAAAGAGATGACGTGTTTAAAATTACAAACCCATGGGGACTTCCCTGGTGGCGCAGTGGATAAGACTCCGCATTCCCGATGCAGGGGGCTCAGGTTCAATCCCTGGTCAGGGAACTAGATCCCACATGCATGCCGCAACTAAGAGTTCGCATGCCACAACTAAGAGTTCATGTGCCACAACTAAAGAGCCCGCCTGCCTCAAAGGAGGCCACGTGCTGCAACTAAGGAGCCCTCAAGCTGCAACTAAGGAGCCCACCTGCCTCAACTAAGACCTGGAGCAACCAAATAAATAAATAAATATTTTAAAAAT
Organism: Physeter macrocephalus; assembly: GCF_002837175.3. Taxonomy (NCBI): domain Eukaryota; kingdom Metazoa; phylum Chordata; class Mammalia; order Artiodactyla; family Physeteridae; genus Physeter; species Physeter macrocephalus. The sequence goes on from NC_041224.1 coordinate 16,126,082, forward strand.
TAAAAAATAAAATAAAATAACAAACCCACAATATAACTGGAAAAGCTAGAAGAGATATTCTTGGTGGACTAGAAATAAGAAGGAATTCCTGAATGAGAGAAGGCAAGCAGGATTGGGATAATAGAGGAAGATGTTTTTCAAAAAACAAAAGGCTGTTATAGAAGGAACAAATTGTTCTGGAATGCTCCAAGCCTCCAACCCCAAGCTTGGAGATGGCAGTTATGAGAAGCAAGAGGGGAGCCCAGAGGCTAACGTAGGCATGACTGTTACAGAAATACAGTAGGAGCAGTCAGATGGGACAAGCTCTGACCCCTCCTTGCCAAAGAGAGATTTCTGCCTTCAGGCAGGAGAAATGAATGAGAGCTTTGGAAGAATGCTTTGGAAAGATCCAGAAAGAATGGGGAATCCCTATACCCAGAACAGTAACTACTGGCACACCCCACCTGCCAGTAAGTCCCATTCCTGCTTGAGAATACTAGGAAGCAGAGAAAGCATTCATAGGCAGGCTCCAAGGAGATTCCAGCTACAATGATGAGCTCCCAGCTAAGAATCGTCAGTCATTTGGGAAAAAAAAAAACCAACAGTATCCTGAATAGTGGTACCAAACTCAATAAGTGGAAGTATTTCTTCTGAGGACCTAGGGTAATCTTGTGAGAGATTACAGGGGATATAGCATCCCTGAAACTGACGGCCCTTTTTATTTAAAGGAAATTACTAGAAGCTTGGACATAAAAACTATGATGGTCAAAACAAGAATCTGCAGGATAGAGTCTGTATTTCCCTTTCTACTGCTTTCCTGACCATCTCTGCACGGACAGGGAACTATCTTGTCAAGCAGTCTATTGCGTTGTAGGTGAGCACGAATTTAAATGTTGAACAGTTCTCTCTTAAATTGAATCTTGGCTCTTTGCTCTCAGACCCATTGGTCCTGGGTCTTCCGCTGAAGCAAAACTAAGTTGGCTTCCTCTTCTACAAGAAAGCCTTTCAAATATTTGCAAGCATTTATTATGTCTCTCTCTTTAATCTTCTTGTCTCCAAGCTAAGCAATCAATTCACTCAATTGTTTTTATCTGACAGCTTCCAGACTCTATATTCTTCTGCTCTTTCTTGATTATTCTTTGTTTTGTTTTTTTGTTTTTTTTTTTTTTTTTTTGCGGTACGCGGGCCTCTCACTGTTGTGGCCCCTCCCGTTGCGGAGCACAGGCTCCGGACGCGCAGGCTCGGCGGCCATGGCCCACGGGCCCAGCCGCTCCGCGGCATGTGGGATCCTCCCAGACCAGGGCGCGAAACCGGTTCCCCTGCATCGGCAGGCGGACGCGCAACCACTGCGCCACCAGGGAAGCCCTTGATTATTCTTAATACCTAGGATAGAGGCTACCTAAATCAAGCCTGAAATTGCACATGAGATTTCAGATGTGGCCTAATTTTCCCGCAGCGATATTATTACTTCCTCTGGTTACTCAAATGCTATTAATAACATCTAAGCTGACATGAGCATGGTGCTTTCCTTGAAGAATTCCAGGAAATGAGTAAGTAGGTCTGTTTCTCTATTGTTTACTATTAGGTTCATCTCTCTAGTAAATATTTAATAACCACAAGTTGTGCTCCAGAGACTATACTGGATGCTACTGGGGCTTCGAGGATGAATGCCACATAGTTGCCGCCCTCAGGAGCTTACAGTTTAGTAGGATACTTAAGATACATGTATAAATAACCTCCGACGTAGAAAGTTTAAGCGATGATGGAATAGGACAGATATGGAGCTAGGGGATCCAAAGGAGATACATAATCTAAAAATAGAAATCTTTCCCAATACACACTCTCTTAAGAGACTGAGGGCAGAGTTCTTACTGTCCAGGTGCCTTGACCAGACTTTGCCCAGCAGTCTCTTCCAGGTACCAACTCAGTTCCAGTGCTCGGTATGGGTCCCTGTTTGTCCTTATCATTCCCTCCTGAGCTTGAAAATAGCCTGAGACGCCTGGCTTTAAGAATCAGCCCTTCCAGCGAGCTCACTTCTGGGTAAATGTCCAAAAATATTGAAAGCAGGAACTCGAATAGATATTTGTACAACCATGTTCATTGCAGCATTATTCATAATGGTCAAAAGGTACAGGCAGCCCAAGTGTCCATCAACGAACAAATGGATAAACAAAATGTGGTCTATACGTACAATGGAATATTTTTCAGCCTTAGAAAGGAAAGTAATTCTGACACATGCTACAACATGGGTGAACCTTGAATACATGATGCGAAGTGAAATGAACCAGTTACAAAAGAACAAGTACTGTATGATTCCACCTAAATAAGGTACCTATAGTAGTCAGTTCATTGAAACATAAAGCAGAATGGTGGCTGCCAGGGGATGGATCAAGAGGGGAATGCGGAGTTGGTATTTAATGGGTGCTGAGTTTTCATTTTGCAAGATGAAAAGAGTTCTGGAGATGGGTGGTGGTGCTGGTTGTACAACAATGAGAGTATATTTGACGCTATTGAACTGCATATTTAAAACTGATTAAAATTGGGCTTCTCTGGTGGCGCAGTGGTTAAGAATCCGCCTGCCAATGCAGGGGACACGGGTTTGAGCCCTGGTCCGGGAAGATCCCACATGCCACGAAGCAACTAAGCCCGTGCGCCACAACTACTGAGCCCGCGAGCCACAGCTACTGAGCCCACGTGCCACAACTACTGAAGCCCACGTGCCTAGAGCCTGTGCTCCACAGCAAGAGAAGCCACCGCAATGAGAAGCCCACGCACCGTAACAAAGAGTAGCCCCCGCTCGCCACAACTAGAGAAATCCTGCGCAGAGCAATGAAGACCCAAAGCAGCCAAAAATAAAGTAAAATTAAAAAAAAAAAAGATTAAAATTGTGGGACTTCCCTGGTGGCACAGTGGTTAAGAATCTGCCTGCCAGTTCAGGGGACACGGGTTTGAGCCCTGGTCCGGGAAGATCCCGCATGCCACGAAGCAACTAAGCCTGTGCGCCACAACTCCTGAGCCCGTGAGCCACAGCTACTGAGCCCACATTGCCACAACTAGTGAAGGCTGCACACCTAAGGCTGTGCTCCGCAGCAAGAGAAGCCACCACAATGAGAAGTCCGTGCACCACAACGAAGAGTAGCCCTGCTCACCGCAACTAGAGGAAGCCCGCGCACAGCAACGAAGACCCAGTGCAGCCAAAACTAACTAAATTATTTATTTTTAAAAATAATGATTAAAATGGTAAATTTTATGTTACGTGTATTGTACTACAATAACAAAAAGCATCAGCTTATCCTCGGCCCTTAGACAGTACAGCATTCAATTCTTCACCCCTTTTCCTGGCTCTGATCCACAATTTTGCCCTTCCTTTTAAGGCCTGTTTTGACTTAGAGATACTCCTGATACAGGGCTGTCTCAGGGCTGCTGTGACAGTGACAAACGTTAACCAATGTGTTCCCAGAGCAGAGACTTGTCTTCAGGGACCACAGCCAACTAACTAATGCTAGAATCTTCTAGGGCGAGGCTCACATGCCACTCGTGGTCTCATCTGCCCATAAACCTGCAGGGCACAGGCCCATCAGTTAACCAATAGCATGTTTGGCTGTAGTCTGGACTGAGCCTGAAGTGGACGGCCCCCGTCCCCATTCCTGCCAATCTGACATTTTTCAGAGAAACTCATTTTGAAAGAGGCTATTTGCCCAGCATTCCATCCTCCGTTCCCAGGAGAGGACCTCACCCTCAGAGTTTTCAAGTCGGTAAACGAGCCAACAGACTTGCAGAAACTGAAGTGACGGTGTCGTAAAGAGCAGTCTGTTGGTGCATTTTGACAAGGGTTGTTTAATTTGAATTATTTATGATGGTTTACAGTTCGCTAGAGACTGCCCACAATTCATGCACTAGGAGGCCATCGGCAGAATAACCTGAGACCTTGGCTTACCTCTCAACTGTCAAATCCTTCTTACTAGGAAGGGTGAGTCTTTTCAAGAAAGAAGAATTATTCATTAATTCAATACATATTTATTGATATTGGTAGGTTAGTTACATGGTGTGTGGTAATAAAAGGGTTATAATAAATGCGTCTGATTAAGTGAAAATCCACTGGTTATAGGTCCATAAACATTCTGCTTTTATACGAAGACTGTTTCACCACAGTCTTGTAGACCCCAAAGCAATTGTATCTCCTAGGTATTCAGGGGGCAATTAGTGGCATCTTATGGGCTGCATCGTGTCCCCTCCCCTCAAATTCATATGTTGGAATCCTTACCCCCGGTACCTCAGAATATATTTAGAGATAAGGTCTTTAAGGAGATAATTAACTTCAGGTGTGGTCATTAAGATGGGCTTAATCCAATATGGCTAGTGTCCCTATGAGATTAGGACGCAGACACACAGAGGAAAGACCATGTAAGGATGCAGGGAGAAGACGGCCGTCTACAAGCCAGGGAGAGAGGCCTCCAGAGAAACCAACCCTACCTTCACTTAGACTTCTAGCCTCCGGAATTATGAAGAACTAAATTTCTGTGGCTTAAGCCACCCAGTCTGTGTATGTTGTTATGGAAGCCCTAGCAGTAATACACTCCATCATTGCCCAGTCCACTTCTCTGACACCTTAATAATCCCATTCCCTTCAGTGACATCATATCCAAGACATTAGGATGGAACTCCTTGGATTCGTGAAGGAGCTGAAGGAACACACAGCTCATAAATCTTGCTAGCAGCACAGGGTGCCTGAGGAAGAAAAAAACGTGGTGGAAAGGGGTGGGGATGTGCCATGTCACAGCTCAGCGAGCTGTGGATCTACTGAAAAAGCATGTTTGTTATTACTCACATTTCCTCCCAGAGTAGGACTCTTCCAGCTCAGGAGGGTTTCCCGGAGCTGGCATTGCTGCACTAAAAGCTGAACAGCCAGGCATCTATTCGCCCCTGTTGCAAGCAATTCACTGAGATTGTACAGTGAACAATCTAAATGAGGACAGTGTCCTCTAAATAAGGACCTCACTTTACTTAGGATTTACATGAACGTGAAAACTCCTAAACTTTCATCCCAAAAGAAGGATGCCATTTCCAGCAGCCAGAGAGTGTAGGTGGGCGGCTCCTGAGTTTTGCACTCCTAAAACGTCTGCCTTGCATTTCTTCTCGTTCACCGCCACCTCCAACACACCCCACGGGAGGAGCCATACGGCCATACCGCCCACCCGGCCTGGCCATGCCAAGATTCACTTTTGCTTCTTTGGGGAACATTACAGCCTCCAGGCTGAGATGCCTAGAGCATGATTCTTTGACTCAAGCATGATTCTGGTGCTATGGACTCTACTTATCGCCCAGATATGCCAGGATTTGGAACTGTTTTCTCAGCTTTTCCCTAATTTCTTGAGCCCTATGCCCTGTGTGCATCTATAACCACCCCTCCGCTCCGGGTATGCCCATGGCTGCTCTCCTGACACTTGGATATTAGCTTCCAATTCTCATCTGCTCACCTGGAAGGTGCCCATGAGTTTTGCTATTTGAGGGTTACAGGCCTGTCACTGGTGCCCTGGTTAATACTGACGACCTTTCTAGACCTAGTAAGAACTCCCCAGACCAAACAAACTCTTTGCCTTTTTTTTTTTTAAAGCTATTTAACTGCCCCAAATCTGGCCAACGTTTAAATATTTCTCCCTTCTCATCTTGTATAAGGAATCTTTTTTTTTTGGCTGCATCGGGTCTTAGTTTCGGCATGTGGAATCTTTGTTGTGGTATGCTGGATCCTCCGCTGCAGCATGTGGGCTCCCCGTTGCGGTGCATGGGCTTCTCTCTAGTTGTGGCCCGTGTGCTCAGTAGTTGCAGCATGCAGCCTTAGCTGCCCTGCAGCATGGGGGATCTTAGTTCCCTGACCAGGTATCAAACCCACGTCCCCTGCATTAGAAGGCGGATTCTTGTTTTGTTTTGTTTTGTTTTTTGGCTGTGTTGGGTCTTCGTTGCTGCACGCGGGCTTTCTCTAGTTGCGGTGAGCGGGGGCTACTCCTCGTTGCGGTGTGAGGGCTTCTCATTGCGGTGGCTTCTCTTGTTGCGGAGCACAGGCTCTAGGCAGCGGGCTTCAATAGTTGTGGCTCGTGGGCTCTAGCGCGCAGGCTCAGTAGTTGTGGCGCATGGGCTTAGTTGCTCTGCGGCATGTGGGATCTTCCCGGACCAGGGCTCGAACCCATGTCCCCTGCATTGGCAGGCAGATTCTTAACCACTGGACCATCAGGCAAGTCCCTGTAGAAGGAATCTTTGTGCTCAACTCAATGGCAAAACAACTTTGATATTTATTGAAAGCCGGGCAAAAGATTTTTCCCTAATGCTGTCTTCCCACGGTATTACTGATAGCAGACCTAAGAATCCAGCGTACTCTCACCTTGGAATATATGTTAGAGGCATCAGAAAACATCATTCACAAAATATAAACTAAGACTAAAAATGCTGCTCCCTTTTTTTTGTTTTTGACTAAAATATCAAAATCTATTTTCTCACGATTCTGAAGACTACGTCAGGGTGAGATCAGGATGTTGGCAGGGCCCTTCTGAGGGCCAGGAGGGAAGGATCTGCAGGCCTCTGTCCTTGGCTTGTGGACGGCCACCTTCTCCCTGTGTCCCGTGTGGTCTTCCCTCTGTGTGTGTCTGTGTCCAGATCTCCTCTTCTTCTTTTTTTAAATTTTTATTGAAGAATAGTTGCTTTACAATGTTGTGTTAGTTTCTACTACTATACAGCAAAATGAGTCAGCTACATGTATACATATATGCCCTGTGTTTTGGATTTCCTTCCTATTTAGGTCACCCCAGAGCACTGAGTACAGTTCGCTGGGCTATACAGCAGGTTCTCATTAGTTATCTGTTTTATACATAGTATCAGCGGTGTGTATATATCAACCCCCATCTCCCAATTCATCCCACCCTCCCCCTTTTCCTCCTTGGTATCCATACGTTTGTTCTCTACATCTGTGTCTCTATTTCTGCTTTGTAAATAAGATCGTCTATACCAATTTTTTCAGATTCCACATATATGCGTTAATATATGATATTTGTTTTTCTCTGTCTGACTTACTTTGCTCTGCCTTACAGTCTCTAGGTCCATCCATGTCTCTGCAAATGACCCAGTTTCGTTTCTTTTTATGGCTGAGTAATATAAAAAAAAAAAAAAAAAAGAATGCTTCCCCCAACCTCTGCTGGGAGTCACCCCTTTCTGTTTCTGAGGGTCATCAATCGAAACAGCGTAACCTCCTTTCTTTGAAATCAACACTCATCTAAACCCCTCACCAGCTCTTAGACTAGATGATAGGTTTGCTTCTGTCATTTTGTCCTTTTTGTTCCCATTTCCTCCTTCCTCTTCCAGTTGGCCATGTACGTGCTGTGCCACCTAGAATTCTGGGATGCTTTTCTCTGCTTCTCCATTTCCCGCACTTTAGTGCTTTCTGATTGCAGCATTTCTGCTTATTCAAAACCAGAGGCTTGTGTGCGCAGATCTGTTTATGCCCAAGGCTGTTCACTGTATGCTGGGAATAGCGTGGATGCTGCAGCCACAGAGCATTGCCCTAAGGAGCACTAATTGCCACACTGATAAACTGAGAAATAAGAAATGCCTCAGGGACAATGCCAGACCCATTGAAGGATAGATTCCTTAAAGCACATCTCCAGAAACTTCAGTCTTTTAAAGAAAACAGTCTTTTTTCTCTTCCCCCAATTTTTTACTTCCTTTGGCTTCATCCTGTTCTCTGACCATTCTAGGCTTGATCATTCCCAGGCCTGAACAAGGCATATCAAGCTAAAAAAAAAAAAAAAAAAAAGAAAGAAAAAAAGCAGCAGAGCCCAAAATCAAGGTCTCTGCTGTTGTCAAGTTCAGGATTAGCTGGAAAAGCCCTGCCTTTCTGGTCCTGTCTCCCTATCGTGAAACGCCATTTTCCCAAGACATTCTCGTAATCCATGGCCATTCACCAATCAGAAAGCCCAGTGGGGTGATATTTAATTCATGTCTGTCAATCACGACACAAAGAAAAGGCCTTCAGCTGGTCACCGAGAGAATCCTCTGCTATGGAACAAAGGGTCCGTGGGGATCTGCGGTGCCAGCCTCGCCCTGCATTCAGGGGCGGGCCGCACCACTGCTGGCCCTTGCCTGGTTTCGGAATAATTGTGGCTTTGGAAGCAGCAAGGCAGATTAAAGAGATTAAACCCAAAGTGCATCGCTCCGACACAGTCAGGGGAGAGTAAGATTGGGACTTTCATGTTTTAGCTCTTCAATCGCAGATCAGCGTGTCCTTGGCATTGGACCTCTGCATCGAATCCAAATATTTGAATTTTAGAGTAACCACTGTCGCCTAGCCCTCTGGACTGGTGGTTGTAGGAGCACCGTAGTTTTTACGCTGACATATCAGCAAAACAAGGCAGCTGAGATGTGAACCTGGTGTACGAAAATGGAAAAGCTTCCCTTCCCTGCTTTGCATTTATCTTTGGAGGTTGGAGGGATATGAATAATAAATAAATGAAATGAAACGCTTCCGTGGCAATTGTCGGTAACACAAACACAGGATTCGAAGGCAGCAGCTGGACAACAAAGGAACAGTGCCTCAAGTTCAAGATTAGCTCACCAAAGCTTTTTTTTTTTTTTTTTTTTTCCCAAAAACAGTCACGTGGAAATACAGTGCGTTTCCCCCTCTCCCTGCCCCTCCTGTACCATTAATGGACTCAAAATGATTTTGTATGTTGGTGCTAGTGTCAGGACTTAGGCTGAGGCTCCCTGGTAATGCAAGCCACGTTTCTTTTTACTGCAAGTATCCTCTAAATCTATTTTGCATATTATTCATTACAAATACTTTCTCATTTGTTCACTCAATTTTCATGAAGGTGAGGGATATTTTACTAGCCCTTTCCTAGGTTCTTTTTACAAATGGGGGAAAAAAAACCAGTAAGGGAGAGTGATATAGAAAATAATGAAGGGTTGGGGTAGAGGAACAAAAACAGAAGCAAATGGTTTGGGGGATGGGAAAGGTCTGGTTTTGAATCTCACCATTCTGATTTCTAGCGCTCCGATTTTGGCAAGATCCCTCAACTCTTTGATCTTCAGTTTCCTCTCCTTCTAAATGGAAATAATTCCTTTCGGACAGTAATCTCACGACAATTATAAAGTCAGGTAACACAGGGAAGAGTTCCTGGCACACAGTAGACTCTTAGAAATAGCAGTTTCTTCCTGAAGCCAACAGCACATTGACTGCAGAGAGGGAACTTCTGCGTCCAAGCAGGATGCCCTGGACCCCTGAGCAAGCTCCACTGACCCTGGCGGCCGACTGGCCTTGCCGGTTTTCCTCTATAGGCTGGACACCCATGGGCTCCCTACCTGCACCAGCAGCAGGAGCCCTTCCAGAAGTTTCCCTCTCTCTCCTTCACTATACTTGCTGCCTCTCTCATGGAAACCTGGGGTGGGAGGGATTGGGGGCAGAGGTTAACCCAGTGTGACCCAGCGCCGCCGTACAGCATGCTCCTGTGATCCTCGGCTGCAATTAATGTTTCAAAAGTAGAAAATCTCCAGGAAATTTGTCTTTCAAACATGCGTGCCTTGCAAATGGAGAAACAACAATGGCAGTGTTCAAGTGTAAAAAAATGCACCTTGGTATAACCCGCATTTCCTCTGGGTTTGGTCTTTGAACTTGAAGACCCATTTAGTTTTTCCAAAACCTCAGCTGTAAAGTGAGGTGCTTGAATGAGAATATTTTCTTTTTATGTTCTCGTTCTTTATGTAGCCTCCAGGTCTCATTACTGTAAACTTGGGAGAATAATACCTCACATATAAGTTATTGTGGGGCTTAAATGAGAAAACACATGTAGGACGTGTAAATCTCAATCCACAAATTCTGATATAAAAGAACTGCATATATAACTTTCTAAAAATCACATGCTCTCCGAGCCCTAAGCCTCTGGGTTACTAGACATTTAACTTCAGATCTTCTTGGATCTTCCTCCCCACACCCCCAGACAGAGTTCCAGGGCCTTACACAGCACCAGCATACAGTTGTGGGTGAGGGACTCTAGTCTATCTTTTTTTTTTTTTTTTTTTTTGCGGTACGCGGGCCTCTCACTGTTGTGGCCTTTCCCGTTGCGGGGGACAGG
>NC_041224.1:16136224-16169891 GCF_002837175.3 Physeter macrocephalus
TTTTTTTGCGGTACGCGGGCCTCTCACTGTTGTGGCCTCTCCCGTTGCGGAGCACAGGCTCCGGACACGCAGGCTCAGCGGCCACGGCTCACGGGCCCAGCAGCTCCGCGGCATGTGGGATCTTCCCGGACCGGGGCTCAAACCGTGTCCCCTGCGTTGGCAGGTGGATTCTTAACCACTGCGCCACCAGGGAAGCCCCTGGGTAATTTCATAGGCTCATGAGTTGGAGGATTATTCCAACTATTTTGGAGAAGGGGTGGGGATTTCTAGGAATTGGGCCACCGCCCACTTTTTGGCCTTTCATGGTCGGCCTTGGAACTGTCGTGGCGCCTGTGGGTAAGTCATTTAGCATATGCTAATATATTACAGTGAGTGAATAATGAGGCTACAGGTCCGCTGGAAGTTGAATCTTCCACCATCTTAGACGTCGTCGGTTCTAACCAGTTTTTGCTGTATCCTTAACGGCTTTGTCATTCTCTTAAAGGTTGTGCCCTGCCCCCTTCCGTCCTGTCTCAGTTAGGCTGAGAAGTCCAGTGCCTGTAGTCTCTTTCCCTGTCTGAAGTCTTGCCCGCTTGCTCCCCAGGTCACTGCCAGGAAGCAATTCTTCTTCCCCATGGATCTGGGACCCATATCTTCTCAACACTGACAGTAAGTTCCCCACTGCTACACATAGCAAGAAAGAGCTTCACAGTCTGGTGGCCACCTATTTCCCAATACTTCTGCCATCCTTCCACAGGTGTCCTCTACACCAACCATGCCAAGGAACCACCTGCAGCTCATCATGCCTGCCACGTGCTCTCGTGCTTTACTGCTTTGCCCTGGCAATCCTTTCTATGTAGGCTGTCTTCCCACGCCCTCCTTCCAAGTTAAATCAGCTGTTTTTCATTCTTAAGCTTAAGCAACTCATTGAAGAAGTCTTGTTTTATGCTGCCTGCAGACACTCTGTGCTACCTGCACGGCACAGAAGTACCGTGGCACCCATTCCATTGCGTTGGAGTGGCCTGGGTACAGGTCTCTGTTCACTGCTTGCCTCAAAGCAATCTGAATTTCATCTCTGTGTTGCGAGCTCCTGCCTGAAACATAGCGAGTGCCCAGGGTAGACTGAAGTCAGTTTTCTTCTTAGCTGCAGCCCTGTCTCTCAGCCTTCCTCTTCCCTCTGTCCTCTCCTAACCTCTCTTGCCCCCTGCGCTTGAATCCCTGGCGGCACTCTCCACAGCTGAGCCATTTGGCTGTTAATGTGACTACCGGGTGACCACAGGTTTGAATGCATTACAAGTTCCCTCTCCCAGCCTTCTAATTACAGAACCAGGAAGGGATCTCAGTGGTCAGTCAGTCCAACCTCCCATTTAGTGCAGGACCTGCTCTATGGATGGTCCCTCAGTCTTTGCTGAAATAACTCCTAAGTCTTTTTATAGTAAGTGAATATAATGGAAGCATCGTGGAAGATACCAGCGTGTGCGGTAAACATTACCAAGAAGACATCCTGGCTTGTGGGAGCCAGTTCTCTCTGTTGATGAGAACAGGGCAGTCCAGAAGCGATAGAGGCAGAGAAAAAAAGGGACATTCTTTTTTGTTTTCTGCAAAGCTTATTTTTCTTTCAGATTACAGTCCAGGTGAAAAGGATGCTTGACTACCTTAATCTTGTGGGCGGCGGCCCGTGGGCTCGTTTTGGCTGGGACTCCGCAGGTGAAATGGCTACAGCCTTCTGCGGAGCCTGCGAGGGGCCTTTGTTATCTCCACAGCGAGTTTTGGACTCTTACAGTTTTCGAAGAAGAAAAAAAGAGGCCAGGACAGTGGCTCTTTGTGTCTCTCAAAGGCAGCACTGTTTCCTCGGGCTGGCACTGCCCACGGACAACGTGCTGCCCTTCACGCGAGATTGTGTGACTGCCCGGTGCCAGCCCTCACGCAGGAGAGCGATGCTGGATGCCCCCTGCGACGCCAGCACAGCTTACACAGCAGCAAATGGATATCACCTTCTGCTGATGGCTGTCAATCCCTCCTCATCCTCTCCTGAGTCCCTGTGAAGCCAGTTTCGGGGAGTGCTTCCTGTTTCCTGACTTAGGATGCCTATTGCCTAGAAGTCAACGGTGGTCTTGACCTTAGAAGTGAGTTTCTAAAGATCTCTCTCACATTTCCTTTTAGATTCATTTTCAAAAGTTGAAAGTCAATGAACATCTCAGTCTTTGGGAATACTGATCTGTTTTTTTTTTTTAACTGAAGTATAGTTGATTTACAGTATTAGATTCAGGTGTACAACATAGTGATTCAATATTTTTATAGATTATACTCCATTGAAAGTTGTTACAGGGAATACTTATCTGTTGACTCAATCGGAACCCTTCATTCGTTGATACGTTTAACAGGCATTTCTGAGGACCAGCTCTGTGCCACCCACTGCAGCTGGTGCTGAGGTACCAAGAGGAAACACTCCTGTCTTCAGGGAGTTTCTAGGTAACTGACGTTCACTAGGATAAGTAACAAAGGGGCACTGTGTGCCACGGAGCCCAGAGGAAGGGTCATGGGACACGCCAGCGGGAGTCGTGGAGGCTTCCCGATGGAGGCAGTGACCGAGTTGTCATGTTGGAAAAACAGAAGTCAGCTGGGGGCTGGCGATGAGGAAGGGCACACAGCGTTGTGAAGGCAGCGAGAAAGCATGGCACACTTAGGGAACTGAAATTAATTTAAAATAGCTGGAGTTAGGGGAGGCAGGAGATATGGATGAAAACAGAGATTTTGAAAACAAGCCTTGGGTGCCCTTTGGATTTTAGATTTTATTGTAAAGGTAACTGGGAGCTTTTGAAAGATTTTTGCTGGATGGTAACATGGTCAGGTACACCATACAGACCATGAGTCTGAACAATAAACCAGTCCCACACAGAAGACAGCACATTGCCAGGGGGCTATGCCAGCCCAAGGAACAGTGCGGCCATGAGAGACATAAATGCAAGTTTCAGAATGCTGGAACTTGTCCTTCATCTGCACTAGACTGTGTGTTTTTTGGGTTGCTTTTATTCCTGTACCTCTAAAATCTTGCTTAGTAAAAAGTAATAGGTGCTCAATACATGTTTGTTGAATGATGAATGAATGAATGAATGAATGATTCTGCCCTCTGGGAGAAGAGGGAGCTCCGATTACGCCTGCGTCATGGGATTTCAGAGAGGATGTGATGTGGCCCACCTTGACCTTTGAGGCAGTTGTAGGTGCTATGTGGACACGGAATCTATAATTAATAAAAGAATTCATTCATTCTTCTAAAATGTATTATTTGACTCATATAGTTAAAAAGTCATTCCATTTCATTTCTTTTTTTATGAATGAATGAATGAATGAATGATTCTGCCCTCTGGGAGAAGAGGGAGCAAGTGTCATCTTTCTTTCATGGGATTTCATACCGGATGTTCTGATACTTGAAGCCCACCTTTTCTTTAGTCTTATATTTTCAGGTTCTGCACCCTTAGATCCTTCAACTTATCCTTCATGTGATGTGATTCTTCCGCCCCATCCTGATTGACCCTGTTCTCGTTTGTCATTGCCCCCTGATTAAAATATGGTCCTGAGAAGTAAATGCAAATCCCCAGGTAAACTCTGGCCTCAAGAAAGGCTTTCAGGGACTCTTCGTGTGATTGCTTTTCAACTCAGTTTCACCTGGTTATTTTCACAGTCACTTAACCCTGATGTCTCGGATCGTGCTTAGAGTAAATTGAAATCCTGAAATCTTTCCCATACGTTCTATTTTTAAACCATACCTCCTTCTACAAGAAAAAAAAATTTTTTTAATATGTCCCCTCTTTGGGATATATGGTTTACATCGTTTAGACTCAAGTGTAGGGTTATACTTTTAACTCTTTGAAACCTCAACTTGTTTTCTTGGACCCATTGTTACAGCCTATTAAGGCCCTATTAGCTACATGTTCCAGTCTGCTATCGTTTGTCTGCAAACATAATTGGAGTTCAGTCAGTGTCCTAAATCAAATCACCAGGAGAAATGTTTAACAGGTTAGATCCCTGCGGCATACCAACTAGAAACTTCCCTCAAGTCAGTGATTTTAAGGATGAGCAAACCCCCCTTGCAAACCCATGCCAGACGTGGAGCAGAGTGAAAAATAAACCGTTATTGTCTTGAGCACCTGAGATTTGGGATTTATTTGTAACTAAAACAAAAATTAGCCCATTCTAATATGTGGTTTATCATACACTTATTTTCCTGTACTTTAAGCCGTGTCTATTTTTTGTTTTCATCTGTGTCTTCGTTTCTATAGTGATAAATGAGGATTATTCTTCTTACATATCCTCAGTGTTTATTGAACTGTAATAATCCACTCTTCTGATTTTCCAGTGTTTTTTTTTTCCTGTGAAAGAGTCATATTGCAAGAATCTTTCTTGAATGAATATCAATAGTGGGGCAGTTGGAAGTCATACTTTTTTCATTATATTTGGCAAAGAAAAAGTATACTTCCTTTTAGAGGAGCTCCACCCTTCAGCTGCAACGCATTACTGTCTACCTAAATGCACTTAACTAGCCAGAAAGCAAATGTTTCCCATTACAAATGACATTTATCAGTTAGTCTCAGGAATAGGTTTCCTTCAGAATTGATCTAGTTTGGAAATAACAGTTATGACTCACTACTGGATCTCTCAGTGCTTTCAAAGTGAAGAAAATGCAATGGATGACATGATTAACATTGACCTATTGTATCTTTTGTATGTATATATCAACCATAACATTTATTTTTCCAGTGGGACATTTTTTTGGTTACCAGTATTCAAACGCCTTCCTGAAGAGGCCTGGTAGCCTTTCGTGTGCATTAATGCTTTACATTTTAAAGTTTTTCATGTAACCTTCATTATTATATTTTTAGAATCTGTAATTTTATTTTGTACTGTTGCTCATAAATTTAATTATATTGTTAAAAAAATGTTTGAGCTAATATCATTCAGACTTTAAACCTGATTGAAATATAGCAAGTTCCCAGCTTCCCCAGTGGATTTTGTTCTGAAAATTTGTAGTCTCCTTTTTGGAGCTTGGGTGGTATTTCCCCAAAATAATTCTGAAATCCATGATTAGCTTCCACCCTAGCCACCCAAAGCCAATTTAAACCCTAAAGTAGTTGAAATATATATATATATATATATATATGGTCTGTGTGTGTCATCTTTGAAGTCTAATATGTAACAATGTTTGGGAAAACCAATTCTTTGGCATCAAAAAAGGCACACATTTATTTGGAGAAAATGTTTGTTCCCCTAAACTTTCTTATGAGAAAAGAAAAAAATGTAGCAGCCCTAGGAACACCTTTTTTCTCTTTTTTACAGCCATAGAAAGAATGGTCTACTGATATTATATATATATATATATATATGTATAATTTTTTTTTTAAGAGTATGGAAGTATAGGACTCTTTCTCCCTCTTCAGGTAGTTGAGGTGATCCTCTTAGAACATCTGGTATGGCCTGAGATGATGGTAAGACAAAAAAGTCTCTGTAAATCAGGTATTTCCTTCAAAATACTTGTAGTTAATTTCATACAGTAGCTTAAAGGATATAGATCCATGTAGAAGCAATATAATGCAAAATTAACTCATATGGGGTCTCACCTCCTCATTCTGACTTTCCGCCGTAATATGTTGATCACTAATAAGAATATCAATCTAATAATAACTTTTTAATGAGGTAGTGCAGCTGCAAAAATTCACACTCTAACCAGTTCATCTCTCTAGTGCCATGCGGAGAATTGGGATGACTTTGAAACTCCTGAATTTGGAGGTGTGGAACAAATGGTATCTGCTTATTTAGTGATAAATTGTCAGTGAGCTATGTCCTGTCACCTTGACCCATAGATGAGCTAACTCAGTGTTGAATCAGCAGGGATTTTGTTTTTAAGCCTTGTTTGCTCCATTTTGAAAGCGATAAAATGGCAGCCCATGAACAAGAGAAGGAAGTAAAGAGGAAAATCTGTGATCCAGTAAGGAATTTATACCATGATTCCACCTTTGACCATAATAATACCATACTAGAAACTCAAGAAAAAGATATTTTTCTCTGCTAAGAAAAGAAAAAAGGAAATAGAGAAAGAGATCCAAGCAGTGTTGAATTTTTCAAATCTTTTAAACAGCTATGCTCCAGACATTGAATAACATTGACAACCAAAGTCTTCCCATCACTTCTTGAAGAGTGAAGCTAGAGTTAACCATGAGGTTAAGTGATCTTGAAAAGATTATCTTATTGTAAAACTGCCTAGAATGCAAATGGAATTTTCTATAAGTCACCAGAATTAACTTGTTTGCTAAGTTGAATAGAAAATGCCAGGAAGTTTGAAAAATCTGGGGAAATGTGAAGCAAAATAAAGTACAGTAAAAGAAAATACACAGGGCCCTGAATTTTGAACCAGGAGGTCTTGGTTTTAATTTCTCTCCTGTACTAACTTCCTGATCACTTGGAAGACTGAGACTTAGTTTAACCCTCTGCAACTATATCTCATTGGATTACTTGCTCTCTAAGCCTTTTCCAACTTCAGTATGTCACTGACCTATCACTGGTCTACTCAGTCAAATAGAGGCGTTTCTAGATACTAAGGGGTGGTGACGTTTGGTCATCAGTCTTGAGTAACATTAGGGGCAGCAGGCACAACCATCATTCACTGAAATTTATTCTGGGCAAGATTCTGTGCTGACTCCTTTACATGCATTATCTCAGTTAATCCTCAAAATATCGTTAGAGATTTCATGTATTTTGTGCAAGTCCTCCCAGCTATAAAATGCCTAATGTGGAAAGAAGTAGTGGATATTGATCTTTTTATCATCTGCTCATAAATTAGCTGCCATAGCAGCTTTAAATGAAAACATAAATCTCATGTCTCCCTTCTTACTGGAAATCAGATGTCTTGTGTGTGTTGGCAAAAGATTTTAGTTTTGGTCACATTTGGATCTATTCGTGGGTGTTACGTGCACTGAGTACACTCATAAAATCAAACAATGTTAGAACTATCGGAGATCTTAAAGACTATCCAGTGATGTGCTGTCCAAAATAGTAGCCACTAGCTGTATGTGACTATTGAAATTTTAATTTTAACTAATTAGATCAAACACTTCTTTTCTCATTCACCAGCTACAACTCAAGAGACACATGTAGCTACCATATTGGTCAGTGCCTTTACAGAATATTTTCATCATCACAGAAATTTCTATTGGCCAGTGTGGTTCTAGTGACTACATTCTAATTCAACCCCTTGGTAGCAATTAGGATGCTTTTGGTTGCAGGTAGAAGAAAACCTGGCTCAAAATGACTTATCCAAAGAATGAAAGAGTGGGGAATTTATTGGTTCACATAATTGGATAATCCAGGACTTAACTCAGGGTTCTTAAAGCCATGTGGGCTCCTCCTCCTGTTTATCTCTCATGTCTACCCTCCCCTCACTTCCTTCCCTCCCCCAAGTGGCTCAGCTTGTCTTAAGGTCAGATCCATTCATGGTGACAATAGCTAGTAGTTCCAGACCTTCCCATCAGAGGAAGAAGAACTTGGGTGGGTGGGGTGGGGGGAGTACTTAGAAGAGTGAGGGAAGTAACTTCTCAGAAGTCTTACCCTCTGTATGGACATGTCTCACTGGCCCAAATTTAATGATGTTTATCTCTCAGTAATCCTATGGCGAGAGAGATAGAACGTTCTGGGTTTAAGCCAATCAGGCCCATGCCTGGGTCAATCCCACTGTAATTACCATAATTTCATGACTAATATACAATAGATTCACAAAGAGATCCCGCCGCCCCCCCCCCCAAAAAAACCCAAAAAACCTCAGAGTACTTTAAGCAGAAGAAAAGAATAAATTTTGGTGAGTTACCTCCCAAATATCCACTATACCCTTTATTTTTACTGTTTCTCCAAAATGATGTCTAGGGTTCTGTTAAAATGCCATATACTGGAGGTCACAGAACTCAGGCAATGGTGCAGCTGGGATTCGGTTCTGTATTCCCAGGCAGCACACTTTCTACCATATTGTGAGGGTGCCCCGTCATGATGTATATATAAAAGATATATATCTTTGGGTATCATAGAAGGTACAAAATTATTGGATGCACCATAGTAATGGGAATTCAATTTCAAACGCTTTGCCCAGACCTAAAGAGGGGATACTCAGTGAATAGGTAACCTCCAGGTATGCTACTGTATAAACTTGGGTAATTCAGTTAACCTCTACTGATTAAGCTTCTATATCACATTTCTCTTGCATTCCTTATAATGCAGGTCAGTGCAATTGAGGTCTCTGAGTCTAAATTAACGTTTTCTAAAGCTCTTTGACACTCTAGGCTAGAGAGTGTTATTTAGGGGGAGGATACTGTTATCCAGTTTCACTTAAAGTGGAAGGAAATGGTACCAATTGTCATCAATTACATTTCTTTCAAGTCTTTTCTCTTAATTCTCAATAAATATGAAATCTGGGCCTTATGTTTTTAGATTTCTGAAGTTTATATAAATGTAGAAAAGAGGAATGCCCCTGTCTGCTCCTTCCCCAAATATAAATATACAAAAGAAGAATCCACACAAGTCTGTTTACAATTTAGAACAACAGCAACAAAAAAGAAAAAGTCATGGTGATGAGTCCAGAATGTCCAAGCCAGTTTTACAGCAGCTGGCCTTTGAGTTGCTAAGTGTGTTTATTTTTTCCATTCTCTCCTGAAACCATAGTTGCTATAAAATCCCAGAAACAGAACTGCACTGAATCTACAGAACTGCTTTATTCCATCATACCCCAGTCACCAAACTGTGGTTAAATGGGTGTGAAGAATAAAACAGCCCAAGATTCCTAAAATGTCACATATTTGCAATTTGACCAAAATGGAACCAAGCCTGTAGGCTTGTCTCATTACTTTTTGGAAAAGGGAAAAGTGAATATCCATGGAGATGCTCTTAATATTGTCTTCATTTTCTTCTGAAAAATCATACCAATTCATAAAGAAATTGTAGTCCTAGTCAAAGGGGTCAGCATACCCACCAAATGGAGACTCTCAAAGAAGGATCAAACTACCCAAAACTGCCATGTGAGCTTTACGTTCTGAGGCACTAGTAAGACAGCTAGGCATACCTTTCAGAGCATGCTCACACCTTTATTTGCTCATGATAAAGAGCTCTCTCTGGCTCAGAGTGCTGCCCTCCTTCTGTGAGGCCTTGACATTAAGCCTTTCAGGATAGTAACTGCAACTTTTCTCTGAACTAAATGAACCAGCTTCTTTGGACTCATGGGAAGCATTTTAATGACTACTGATTGCGATGGGGTCAGTTCTTCCTACATATAAATGCCCATCACAGAAATCAGCAGACCCAAGATTCTACTCACAGATTCTAACAACAGATTCTACAGGTAGAACAGTTATTTTCTTGTCTGTTTATTTGTTATAGAAGTTTTGGAAGATGACAACAGCACATATTGTTCATATTATCATCTCATATTAGCTTCTTATTTAAGACAGCAACCAAGCCTATCAGCTTAACTCTCTCCGATGTCTTTCTTCTTAAGATTAAAAAAAAAAAGATGAAAAAAAGTAGGGGACTTCCCTGGTGGTCCAGTGGTAAAGAATCCGCCTTCTAATGCAGGGGATGTGGGTTCGATCCCTAGTCAGGGAAGTAAGATCCCACGTGCCGTGGGGCAACAAAGCCCGCGAGCCACAACTACTGAGCCCTCGCGCCTCAGCTAGAGAGACTGCGTGCCGCAAACTACAGAGCCCACGTGCCCTGGTGCCTGCGCACCACAACTAGAGAGAGAAAACACGCGCACCACAACTAGAGAGATAAAAATCCCGCATGCCGCAACTGAGACCTGACGCAGCCAAATAACAATAATAATAAATAAATAAATAACAAATCTGTATTTTAAAAAAAAGTAGTAAACCAGAATCCTCTGAGCCTTTCCTCCACCCCTCACCACACACCTGTGCCTTTCAGGATGAATATTTGATAACATTGGGACAATAAGCGTGCTGTTCTGGGCCTTATAGTACTATAATAAAGTGTTACTGATATTTAAAATGCTACTGATGTTCTTATATGACTTTCGGATAATAACCTAAGTCACTAATTAGATGAAGTAAGTGAATACCTGAGTCCTTAATCAAGTTTGAACCTAAGGAAACTTATAGAATTGATGAGGAAAACTTGACCTTCTCCTTAGTTGGTGTTCTCTGCTGTAACAGAAAAAGAAATCCCCTAATATGCATTTACCTGCGTTATTTCAGGAAACAACACCCTCTGATGGTAAACAAGGATTCTGAGCCTTTACTCCTTCTAAGTTATTGACAATAGCTACTGATATCAATCTTTATATTAGCAGGATCCAAGTGTTTTTATAAGTTTCCTAGGGAAATAGACAATAATGAGATGAATTAAAACAGTATAGGTCTGAGAACAAACACATTTTTCTGAAGAATCTTAGAAAGAATCGGATGCAGTATGGTATTAGAGGACGATATCAAGGATGACACTGGGGTAAAATCCACTTCTGATGCTTCATGTCTGTGTGGCCTTGAGGAAGCCACTTGAACTCTGAGATTCTGCTGCTTCATCTACACAGTGGGGGTAATAATGCCCCCCCACGCTTTGCCTTAATGGATTATTCTAAGAGCCAAGTGATTCTTAGAATACATGTGTTATTATCTTGAAGTTGGTTCATAATCTAATGATCAAAGCCAATGGCCCTTTCTGTCTTTGTGTTACTCAAGCTTTCTATATATTTAGTTAAGTAGCCTCAAACTCTCTCCTTTCATAATGTAACACTCTATGGTTTCTATTCCCTACTTTAGAAAAGTTTCTTCATTCCTATCTTTTGTAGACTTTCTCCTGCCTCCTAAAATTAATACCCCTGAAATTGTCTCTTTGGGTTTCTCCTTCTCTCCTTCTCTTTCTCCTTTCCCTCTCCCTCTGTCTCTCCGTGTCTCTCACCGATCTCACCTGGCTAAGTATCCCCTTTAGGTGGACGATTCTCATGTCTACGTTCCTAATCCACAGCTCTGTTTCGAGATCCACACTGTTTCCAATTGCCACTTAGAAAGCTCATAGGTAATTAACACTCAAGATTGACAGCTCCCACCCCAAAACCAGCTCTTCCTAATAGACTGCTATTTCTATACATGGCACCGTTTTCCTCCTAATTCCCCACTCTCAAAATGTCAGGTATATGTGACTTCTCTATTCCTTCTCCTCCACAATTTTCATATTTTGTTGGTTTGCCCTCTACAGAATCCTTTGTATATATTTCCTTCCAATTTCTATGACACTGCCATGGCTCAGGCTTACCTTGCCTCCTGTCTAAACTATTCCCGTAGCCTCTCTTTATCCTCGCCTCCCTCTAATTCATTCACTACACGCTGCCAGAAAAATCTTCCTAACGCACAACTCTGGACAAATCATTCTCCTACAGCACATACTTTTAAAGACTCTGATTGCACATGAAATCAAATTCAGACTTCTTATCCTGGTTCCGTTTATTCATTCCTTCAATGAATATTCATTGTTAAGTGCTGGAAATACAATGATGAGAAAAACAGGCCTGATTCATGCCCTCACTGAATTTTCAGTCTAGTATGGCAGACAAACATTGCATGTATGGGCAAACAAAACGTTAATTTGAATTGTCAGCACTTTATGAATGAGAAATTAAGGTTATTTCAAATGACGTCACCTGATCTGGAGGATCAGAGAAGGCTTTCCCACAGAAGTTTTATGTTTATATATCATACATGTAGAGACTTCCCTTTTCTCAAATCCTCTACTCACAATCGATCTTTCATTCAAATTGAACAACTTGGAATCCTTGGTTATGCCTTCTTCTGTGGTTTGTTCATGCTGAAGCTTTTATCTATGCTATATTCTACATATCTTTCAAGTCCCACCTCCTCCATGTAGCCTTGTTAGTAATTTCTCCATTCAGCTGTGAGTTCTTCCTCCCTAATCCAGTGGTCCAGGGATCCAATGATCTTGTTAAAACCATACTTGTTTGGAGGTTAAGATGGAAAAAAGAATCAGTTGTATTTCTAAGTATTAGAAACAAGCAAATGGAAAAAGAATACTTAACAATCCATTTGAAATAGCATAAAAAATTATGAAGGGCTTCCCCGGTGGTGCAGTGGTTGAGAATCCACCTGCCAATGCAGGGGAGACAGGTACGAGCCCTGGTCTGGGAAGATCCCACATGCCGCAGAGCAACTAAGCCCGTGCACCACAACTACTGAGCCTGCGCTCTAGAGCCTGCAAGCCACAACTACTGAGCCCCCGTGCCACAACTACTGAAGCCCATGCGCCTAGAGCCCATGATCTGCAACAAGAGAAGCCACCGCGATGAGAAGCCCGCGCACCGCAACAAAGAGTAGCCCCAGCTCACTACAACTAGAGAAAACCCGTGCACAGCAACAAAGACCCAACACGGCCAAAAATAAATAAAATCAATAAATTTATAAAAAAATAAAATTACAAACTACGAACCTCTGCTTCCATTTCAGTTTTACTCTCTCACCTGAAACAACCAAGCAACGAGCAAAAATCGATAAATAAATCAGTAAATCAACCCACACAAAATATATGAAACAATGACTTTGAAGACACTGAGTATCAAGCAGTGAAGGACAGTGATCCCTGAAAAACAGAAGGTAAGAAAGGGGAGCGCTATGTTTGCCTAAGCTTATGAGCTTGAGAGAGTTTGGGAGCTTCTAGGTTTCAACACAGAGAGAGAAAACCAGGCAAAACCCAGTGACTTCTTGAATTGAGGAGATGGCGCTGAGAGTCCAGAGAGACGGTGGGGGCTGGAGTATGCAGGACAGAGTAATAAGGAGGAGAGTTTCACACAAAAAGAGAAATCCGGATATCTGCAGAAGGTCCGCCTCAGGTATGGAGCAGAGAATTGATCAGTGGGTGTATGTGAGGAAACTACTTGAAAGTGGACTTGGATTAGTTGTAAATGTTTATTAGTAATAGTCGAAAACTGGAAATAACCCAAATATCCATCAACAGTTGAATGGACAGATTGTGGTATAGTCATATAATGCAGTATATTCATACACAACCGTATTGACCAATCTCAGAAACAGAATGTGGAAAGAAGACAGTCACAAAAGTGTAAAAACTGTCTCTTTCCATACAGGAAGTGAAAGAACAGGCAAAATGGATCCATGGTGATAGGATTCAGATCAGTGGTTGCCCCCCGGGTGTTGAGGATTAACCGGCAGAGACATGAGAGAACTTTCTGGAGTGATGGAAATTGTTGTCTTGACTGGGGTGGTGGTTTCATGGGTTTATTATACATTTATCAAACTTGGTCAAAATGTATGCTTTAGATTTCTGCATTTTATTCTTATATACACGTTGCTTTAAAAGTTAGACAAATATTAATCTTGTCGTGTAACAGATGATGAGTGACAGTTTATAAAGCTTGTGTTTCTGAATACTTAATTTTTTAAGTAGGCTTTAAATTTCTACTCTGTTAAGTCATTAAATATATGACATCTCTTCAGACTTAAAATGCATCTGTTTATAAAAATTGTATAAAAATTCTGAGCCTTTACTTCATCAGAGAGTTAAAAGTTTTAAGAAATAAAAAATTGCTGAACCATGTCTGTAAAACATGCTACTGAAACGGAGATGAGATGGAACGGGTTTCAAGACTGAAATGAAACTCCACCATAGCAAAGACAGAGAACTATGAAGAAAGTGAAGAAAGGGGAGAACAATGAAAAGTTACAAGAATAATTAAGCATCCTAGGACGAATGCAGTAGAAGTTGTGAGTGTGAATAAATAACCAACAAGCCATGATCCATGCAGAGGAACCTAAGTCAGGAAATATGCGTTAGAACTGGGAGCCCTGCAGTGACCTTGGGTCCTGTTCTCATACCACACATACCTCTCATTCCACGGGACACAAATATGCCTTTCATATTAGAAAGAAGACTATTTCCTATATGCTCGGCCTTTCCAGTGGCCATCAATAAGCACAGGGACAGTCATCTGGACAGAAGCTACTTAGGTTTTCTAAAACCTTTATTTCTTCCCAAACACATATCTTATTCTCTGAAAGTTTATTCAGTGGACTCATTAAGTGCTGTATTTGAGAACAAGATTTTAACATGATTTTCAAGAAAATACATAATTTGAGAAATATGTTCATGTAATTAATAAAGACCTACTAGAATGGGGGTGTCATGTTGGCGACAGCCACTTTCTCGTGGTTTGCTTTGTATTAGAGTCGTTTGCTCACGCCATTGTCTCTGTTCAGCTATAAACAACGTGAGGGCAGGAATTGCATCTTATTTCCTTTATGTATCTCTGTCAGAGCCTTGAACATGACTGGAGATTAAGCATTACTTACTCAATTAAAATTAATCAAATTGGCTTTTACTTTTTCCTCTGCATTTCCAGGTGCTCAAGAGTCCCTCTGGAACAAGTTCTCCTTTTTTTTTTTCTTAATATCTTTATTGGAGTATAATTGCTTTACAATGTTGTGTTAGTTTCTGCTGTACAACAAAGTGAATCAGCTATATGTATATGTATCCCCTCCCTCTTGCATCTCCCTCCCTCCCACCCTCCCTATCCCACTGCTCTAGGTGGTCACAAAGCACCGAGCTGATCTCCCTATGCTATGTGGCTCCTTCCCACTAGGGACAAGTTCTTCTAATCTGGATCCTTCATTGCTCTTTTTAGTGTGTTTTGAAAGTGAATTTTTTTATTCATTCGTGCATCTCTTACTGATTTCTTCCCTCTTTCCGGAGGAGTTTAGCAGCTAAATAGAGAAACTGTTTCCATCCATGGGATGAGTCCTGTTTTCTCTATGATTTCCTCCAAAAGAAAGAGCAATAAATAAAGCAGGGCAAACATGAGCTGTGTCAACATAGCAAAACACCTGCAGGATAACAACTCAAAGCTGACAAAGACTTACGCAACTTTTTAATGGTTTGTCCTGGATCCAACAGGATATTCCTGACAGTAACTCTCTCCCTGCCAAAGGGATCATGACCCTTGAATCTGGTAGAGAAATTGAGTATAATACTGTACTGCTGCTTCTGGGAACGACAGGATAAAATATGTGGTTGGAATCTTGGTCACAGAAAGATGTTGTCCATAGATTAGCGCACGAGACAGAAAATGATCATAGTGATAGCAGGCAAAACATCTAACATATATACAAGATAGGCAGTTTGCAAAGCAGTTTTGTAGCCATACAATAGACATATTGTAGCCCCTCTGCCCCCAACACACACACACGCACACACCACACCAAGGGGGTGGCTGTAATTTTGTTCATTGCACTCAGTCACAAAACCACGTTCCTCCTTCATATTTCTTTTTCTTTTTTTAAATTTATTTATTTTTGGCTGCATTGGATCTTCGTTGCTGTGCGCGGGCTTTCTCTAGTTGTGGCGAGCAGGGGCTGCTCTTCATTACGGTGCGCGGGCTTCTCACTGCGGTGGCTTCTCTTGTTACGGAGCACGGGCTCTAGGCGCGCCGGCTTCAGTAGTTGTGGCTCGTGGGCTCTAGCGCACAGGCTCAGTAGTTGTGGCGCACAGGCTTAGTTGCTCCGCGGCATGTGGGATCTTCCTGGACCAGGGCTCGAACCCGTGTCCCCTGCATTGGCAGGTGGGTTCTTAACCACTGCGCCACCAGGGAAGCCCCCCCTCCTTCATATTTCTGACTCATATGCATGAGGCAACTATTTCCATTTATGACATGTGTAGTCTTATTGATCTGTAGTAAAGCCATTCCTCAGCTTTGATACAATATCGTTTAAAATTCATTAAGGTGACTTCTGGTTTAAAAAAATATAAAATTTCTCCCAGTTGCCCATTAAAATAGCCATGAAACTACAGAATAAAGAAGAAAAGTTATCCCAAGGAAAATTAACACAGACAACTTATTAGAATTTGGGGTGAATCTTGGCCAATGGAAAAGCAGATTTGACAAACATTAATGGGAAATACTAGGCACTTATCTTGTGCCAGCCACAGTGCAAGGTACTGGGAATATATTGTCAATAAATACAATTGTAATCAGCTTCACAGAGTTCACGGTCTAGCTGAGCTTACTATAATCCCCCAGACACCGCTCCATAGTGCACCTAAACCACCTGGAAAGAGGCAGAAGTATGACTTTTACTATCGCAGTGATTCTTGCACTCAGAGACCCTGTATCTGTACCAGCTGGAATACTGGGCAGGTGGCACGTAGTCTGTAGATCCTTATCTGGCAGCCAGAGCACTGATACTTCCTTCTTGCCCCTCATCTCACTCTCCATTCCTCCTCGCCCCACATCTTGCTATATTTTTGCATTAGCTGGAAAATAGGCTTACAGTTCTTAGCACAGCCCTGGAGTCCTAGTAAGTTCCCATTAATGTTAGACCTTTACATTATCATTTTTATTTTTCTAATTCAGAGGTGATTATGCTTCCAGGGAGCGATGGCACAGAAAGTAGGGCTCAGGAAAACTGGTGGCAGTATCAATATATGGCCGGTGTAGACTCCATGTGTCATGCTCCAAAAGCAGAGAGGGCCAAGATCGGAGAATGCCAGGAGTACTATATTAGTCAGGCTTCTCCAGAGAGACAGAACCAATGGAATGTATATAGAAAGAGATTTTTTATAAGGAATTGGCTCACCCAGTGTTGAAGGCTGAGAAGTCCCAAGAGCTGCAGTTGGCAAGCTGAAGACTCAGGAGGACTGATCATGTAGTTCAAGTCTGAAAGCTGGCAGGCTCCAAGGGCCAGTGTTTCAGCTTGAGTTCAGAGGCACAGAAAAAAAACAAAAAAAACAATGTCCCGGCTGGAAGGCAGTCAGGCAAAAGGAGTTCCTTCTCCCTCAGCCTTTTTCTTCTATTCAGGCCTTCAACTGATTGGATGAGGCCCACCCACACTGGGGCAGATCATCTGCTTTACTCAGTCTACTCATTCGAGTATTAATCTCATCCGGAAGCACCCTCAAAGACACACCCAGAATAATGTTTTTTTTTTGTTTTCTTTTGTTGTTTTGTTTTGCGGTACACGGGCCTCTCATTGTTGCGGCCTCTCCCGTTGCGGAGCACAGGCTCCGGACGCGCAGGCTCAGTGGCCATGGCTCACGGGCCCAGCCGCTCCGCGGCATGTGGGATCCTCCCGGACCGGGGCACGAACCCGCGTCCCCTGCATCGGCAGGCGGACTCTCAACCACTGCGCCACCAGGGAAGCCCCTGAAAAATTTTTTTAAAAAATCAAAGTAATGCAAAAAAAGCCACCATGAACACAATACGCGCAGGCCCAGTGGCCATGGCTCACGGGCCCAGCCGCTCCGCGGCATGTGGGATCCTCCCGGACCGGGGCACGAACCCGCGTCCCCTGCATCGGCAGGCGGACTCTCAACCACTGCGCCACCAGGGAAGCCCCAGAATAATGTTTGATCAAACATCTGGGCACCCCATGGCCCAGTCAAGTTGACACAAAAATTAACCATTACAGGTACCTAGTGAGGATATTAATTTTTCAACCATTCCATAGTTTCAAAGTGCAAGGGGTGAGATAAGATGTCATGAGGAGAATCACAACAATTAAAAATATCCTAAAAAAACGAGCAAGTGGACAAGTAGCACTTTAACCTGCTCTCAAACAGTAGCTTCAGGAAGGGACCTCCATCTTTCCACACATCTGCGGAGTGGGGTCTGGACAGTCCACGCTTCTATCTGTTGATAAAAAAGTACGACCAGATCTCAACTGATTGAAGAATGAGAAACAGAAGAAAAGTAAGGGTCTATAAAATGTGGTATAAGACTAGAGGAAAAGAGTAATCTCCACAAAGTTTTGAAGAATTTCAGGAATCTCTTTGCCTTCCTCCACAAAGCGCAGGAAGATGCTGTCTCAATGAATTAAAGCAGAAAGACAAAGAAGGAAGAAAAAACCCAAAAAGATGACAGGATGGGATAAAAAGGCAAAGCAAGATTTAAAAAGCAAAATGAGTAAAATGAGAACCTTATAAAGGAAAAACAAATAGCACAGGTAAAATAAAGTCATTTTTTCATTTGTGAAGAAAACATAGGGACTTTTCTGAATATGCAAGGGCTAAGGAAATATCTAGAAGTTCTTCACTTAGTAATTGCTATTTTCCAGAATTGCTCTGATTGTTCTAGTCACCAAGTATTGATAAAATAAGAAAAATAAATAGATACAAATGTCAGAAAGAAGAGGAAACAGAAGCTCTTAGAACTGAGGAGAGAGTTCAGTAAGTTGGTTGATTATAAAATAAATATGCAAAATTGATTATTTTTCTGTATGCCAGTAAATGGTTTGAAAATGTATAATCACAAATCATTATAAAGTATAAAATACCTAAGAATAAGCGCAATAAGAAATAGGTGGGGGGGCTTCCCTGGTGGCGCAGTGGTTGCGCGTCCGCCTGCCGATGCAGGGGAACCGGGTTCGCGCCCCGGTCTGGGAGGATCCCACATGCCGCAGAGCGGCTGGGCCCGTGAGCCGTGGCCGCTGAGCCTGCGCGTCCGGAGCCTGTGCTCCGCAACAGGAGAGGCCGCAGCAGAGGGAGGCCCGCATACCACACACACAAAAAAAGAAATAGGTAGGGGGACTTGCCTGGTGGTGCAGTGGTTAAGAATCCACCTGCCAATGCAGGGGACACAGGTTTGAGCCCTGGTCCGAGAAGATCCCACATGCCGCGGAGCAACTAAGCCCGTGAGCCACAACTACTGAGCCTGCGCTCTAGAGCCTGTGAGCCACAACTACTGAGCCTGTGTGCCACAACTACTGAAGCCTGTGCACCTAGAGCCTGTGCTCCACAACAAGAGAAGCCACTGCAATGAGAAGCCCACACACCACAACTAAGAGTAGCCCCTGCTTGCTCCAACTAGAGAAAGTCCGTGCAAAGCAACGAAGACCCAATACAGCCAAAAATAAATAAATAAATAAATTTATTTTTTTAAAAAAAGAAATAGGTAGGAATGACATTGTAAAAATGATAAAACTTCACCAGGGGTGATAAAAGAAGACAAATAACTGAAGAGAAAAATCTATGTTCATTAATAGGACAGCACAATATTCTATTCTCATAGACTGAAAGTTAATTCTTTCCAAGTTAATTTATCCATTTAATACTATTTGATTAAAATCTTAATGAGATTTTTTGAGATGACTCATCGAACAAGAATAACCAAAAAACAAATTAGAAAAATGTTACTAAAGACGGAGGCTTACTTTACCAGATTATCACTCATAACGGATGCAAGGTAAAAAATGTATTTTCAGCTCTGATCTTGTTCTGACATCCAGACTCAGCTTTCCACCTGCTGGTGGACATGAAGTCCAGCCAGAACTTTGAAGTCCACACGCCCAAAGCTCCCCTTCCCAAAATAACTCTCATAAAATCAATTAAATCACACGTCAGATGGATTCAAACTGCCCAATACTTCTATTTCCATTACGACTCTCCTAATCAGGCTCTTACTTCCCTATTCCTAAGCTATTGCCGTGGTCCTTGTTCAGGTTTCTGACTGTATTCTCTTCTCTATACGAGGGCTCCATCCAGCAGTCTCTCTGCCAACCATGCTACTACTTGACTAACCACCGTGAAGGGACCCTGGTCGTGTCACTCCGTCACATGCCTCAAAACTTTTAGTGACCCCCCCCGCCAACTGTCTACTAAATAGACTCTAAGCTTGTTAGATTATATTGTTAAAAGGTCCTGCACTTTTTAAAAAATAAATTTATTTATTTATTTACTTCAATTTTGGCTGCATTGGGTCTGTTGCTGCACGCGGGCTTTAGTTATGGTGAGCAGGGGCTACTCGTCGTTGCGGTGCGCGGGCTTCTCATTGCGGTGGCTTCTCTTGTTGAGGAGCATGGGCTCTAGGCGCACGGGCTCCAGTAGTTGTGGTGCGCGGGCTCTGTAGTTGTGGCACACAGGCTCTAGAGAGCAGTGTCAGTAGTTGTGGCGCACAGGCTTAGTTACTCTGCGGCATGTGGGACCTTCTCAGACCAGGGATCGAACCTGTGTCCCCTTCATTGGCAGGTGGATTCGTAACCACTGCGCCACCAGGGAAGCCCAGGTCCTGCACTTTTTAGTCCCTACCTGTCTTCTCAGCTTTCTCTCTCATTAAACTCCTTTCTGCAAACTATGGTCCAGTCAACCTGAGCTGCTCACTGGGCCCTAGGGATGCATCCCACTTTGCTACTTATGTGATTTTACTTTACTAACTCTAGAATGTCCTTTCCTCCAATTCTGCATATCCCAAGTCTACCCCACCTTTTAACCTCATTTCACCTCTAACTGATTCCTATACCTAGAGGTTTTCCTCTGTGGATCCTCTGGTACCTCATGTTCTACCTCGAAGCATGATCATTTCTAGACAAATTTTAGTCTATTCTACCAGAATATAAATTCCCTACGGGACTTTGCTTATTCACCTGTGGGTGTTCATAGCTTCCATCACAGTGCCCGACAAAGAGAAAAGGATCATTTTATATGTTGAACTAATTAATTAATAGACATGCATACAATTGATCCAAATAACTGAAGGCTTAACAAATATTTAGTTAGAGGAAACTGACATATTCTGAGCTATCCAGTAAAAAAGACTAGAAATAGAACTTTAAACTACTAATAGATTTTGATTAGAGAACTTTGTTGTATGGTTTTTTCCAGAAATGTTTTTATTATACAGTATTAGTCTTTATGTTTTCAACCTTAAATCTCTTATTTTTTCATTTCTTGACTTTTTAGAATGAACAGAAAGAAACCTCATTCAGCCATTTCATTCCATTAGTATAGAGGAGGAGATACATTAAACAGATATTTATGAAGGTGATTCAACCAAGATTTCACTGTCCCTTAGTCTTCATGTCAGGCAGTCTTGACACACCCAGAGAAGGTCACTTAAAAAAGGAAAAATAGGGCTTCCCTGGTGGCGCAGTGGTTGAGAGTCCGCCTGCCGATGCAGGGGACACGGGTTCGTGCCCCGGTCCGGGAAGATCCCACGTGCGGCAGAGCGGCTGGGCCCGTGAGCCGTGGCCGCTGGGCCTGCGCGTCCGGAGCCTGTGCTCCGCAACGGGAGAGGCCACAGCGGTGAGAGGCCCGCGTACCGCAAAAAAAAAAAAAAAAAAAAAAAAAAAAAGGAAAAATAGGTTGGCATCAAAATAGTTTTCTGTAATATTAAAAACTAGATGAGTGTGAAGCAAATATTAAAATTTTGTCAAATCGTATAATCAATTTTATACAAGGCATATGAATTCTATATAATAACTAGAAATGATTGAACATATTACTTGAGGTGTTTTGCAGAGTGGAGAACCGAGGAAAGCGGGGTTGACCAAGTTTGCAAAGCCAGGATTTGATTAAGCTAAGATTTGGACCTTGGCCATGTGAGAGCAGAACCTGCCCTCTTATAACTGCTATTCTATATTAACTCACCATAAAAGACAATGTGGTACTTTCCTTCTCGTTGCTGCTAAATACAACTAAAAACCTGGACAGTAGATATAAAACAAACGTAAGAAGAGTACATGATAAGGTGTTCTATGTCAATAGCCATTAGGGAAATGTAAATTAAATTAAAACCACAATGAGCTATTACTACACACTTATCAGAATGGCCACAATAAAAAATAATAACACCAAATGCTGGCAAGGATGTGGAGAAACTCGATCCCTCACACATCGCTGGAAGGAATGTAAAGAGGTAGAGTCACCCTGGAAAACACTTTGGCAGTTTCTTAAAAAACCTGTAATTAGCATATGACCCAACAATTGCAATCCTGGGTATTTATCCCAGAGAAATGAAAACTTATGTTCATGCAAAAACCTGTACACAAATATTTTTATTGCCACTTGATTCGTAACAGCCCCAAACTGGAAAGAACCCAGATGTCCTTTCTCGGGTGCATAGTAAAACAAACTGTGAGATGGCCACATCGTGGAGGACTACCTAGTAATCAAAAGGAACAAACTGTCGATACACACGACAACCTGGATGAATCACCAGAGAATTATGTTGAGTGAGTGAAAAAAGGTGATCCCGATAGGTGACAGACTGTATGATTCCATTTATATAACATTCTTGAAATGACAAAATTATAGAAATGGAGGACATTATAGTTGCCAAGAGTTAAGAAGGGGTGTGGAGTGGGAGAGACATGTGGGTCACAAAAAGGGACAACCTGAGGGTTTCTTGGTGGCATCTATGAAGTGTCCTTGATCTTGGCTGTACTGATTTCAATATCCTGGTTCTACTATAGTTTTTTTAAAGTTAATTTATTTTAATTGAAGTATAGTTGCTGTAGAATATTATATGTTACTGGTGTACAATATAGTGATTCACAATTTTTTTTCCTAAGTCATTTTAAAAAATGTTTTTATTTTATATTGGAGTATAGCTGATTTACAATGTGGTGTTAGTTTCAGGTGTACAGCAAAGTGAATTAGTTATACCTATACATGTATCTATTCTTTTTCAAATTCTTTTCCCATTTAGGTTATTACAGAATATTGAGTAGAGTTCCCTGTGCTATACAGTAGGTCCTTGTTGATTATCTGCTTTCTATATAGTACTGTGTATATGTTAATCCCAAACTCCTAATTTATCCCTCCCCGCACCTTTCTTCTTTGGTAACCATAAGTTTGTTTTTGAAGTCTGTGAGTCTGTTTCTGTTTTGTAAATAAGTTCATTTGTATCGTTTTTTTTAGAATCCACATATAAGTGATCTCATATGATATTTGTCTTTCTCTGTGTGACTTACTTCACTTAGTATGATAATCTCTAGGTCCATCCATGTTGCTGCAAATGGCATTATTTCACTCTTTTTTATGGCTGAGTAATATTCCATTGTATATATGTACCAAGTTCTACTATAGTTTTTTTGTTTGTTTGTTTGTGGTATGCGGGCCTCTCACTGTTGTGGCCTCTCCCGCTGCAGAGCACAGGCTCTGGACGCACAGGCTCAGCGTCCATGGCTCACGGGCCCAGCCGCTCCGCGGCATGTGGGATCTTCCCGGACCGGGGCACGAACCCGTGTCCCCTGCATCGGCAGGCAGACTCTCAACCACTGAGCCACCGGGGAAGCCCTGTTTTTGTTTTTTTTAATTTATTTATTTAATTTATTTATTTTTGGCTGTGTTGGGTCTTCGTCGCTGTAGGCTTTCTCTAGTTGTGGTGAGCGGGGGCTACTCTTCATTGCAGTGCCCGGACTTCTCACTGCGGTGGCTTCTCTCGTTGCAGAGCATGGACTCCAGGCACGCGGGCTCAGTAGTTGTGGCTTGTGGGCTCTAGAGCACAGGCTCAGTAGTTGTGGCTCATGGGCTTAGTTGCTCTGTGGCATGTGGGATCTTCCCAGACCAGGGGTCGAACCCATGTGCCCTGAATTGGCAGGCGGATTCTTAACCACTGCGCCACCAGAGAAGTCCCTCTACTATAGTTCTGCAAGATGTTACCATTGGGAGAAACTAGGTAATGGGAACACAGGCTCTCTTTGCATCATTTCTCACAATTGCATGTGAAGCCACAATTTCCCCAAAATAAAAAGTTTAATTAAGACATGGATAATGTTCCTAAATCTGGAAAACCATATTTCTATGTTCAAGGGCAACAAAAAGACACACTCAGACTTACCACTCTAGCATCCTTTATGGCTGAGGGGGTGGCATGGGTGGGGGGGGGTAGGGTGATGGCAGGGCTTAGAGAAAGTCTTCAAATGGAGTGGTTAAGAAAATAGAACTCATGAGAGCACATGAGAAATCTATGAAAAGACACAGCATGACCAATAAAATAAATAAAACAGTGTTAAGACAGAACAGTTGATGTTATGGTGATTACCTCGAGACGCCGCACCCCCTAAGTGATGGTAAACACATATTACAGAGACCGTTTTCCCCTCACCCCCCTACCTACAATAATGCTTCCTGTTCCCAACTTGGCCGTGTACCTGTCAAGTCTTTCATACATTTTAAAGCTGTTTCAGTTTTAATAGGGCTCCAATATTCACTTCAAATGCCCGTTAATTGGATTTATACATTCTCCTCCATGAGACTAAGAAGTAGACCTTTATGTTTTTATTAAAGCCTTTGAAGTATTAAGGTTTATTTTATTTCTTAAAATAATAGACCCAAATTAAATCTTAGCTTAAGAAATCTTTTCTATGGAAATAAGGAAGAAGGAAAAGATCCCTTTGGAAAGGATGAATACTCTTCTCTACCACTCGGAAAATCAAAGCTATTTTGATAAGTTTTCATTGCTGCCTCACCCTACTTGTTTCACTTTATTCGATACCAGGATAACTTCCTGTTGCATTGCCAGATGGTTAGAGCGATTTCATGGCAACATCGCCCACGTGTGCTTTCATGAAGTCTAAATAGAACAGTTCCCATTTCTGGGCTAAATCAGAACTCCTAGAACACCTTCTGCTCTAGAATAAAAGAAAGCAGAGATGCAAAGCTTTACGCACTTCTTCAAGTGTCAAGCCTCTGCAGGCTTCTGTGACGTAACCATTCCCTTTTCCTCTACTTGCATTCAGAGCAATGTCCAGTCTTGACTGCAGGATGGGATCACCTGAGGAGTTTTTAAAAACACTGGTGCCCGGGCCCCACCCCCAGAGAGCTGAACTGATAGGTTTCCAGTGTGGCCTGAGTCTCAGGAGTTTTTAGAGCTCCCAGAAATTTCAGATATACAGCCCAGGTTGATCAAATCTGTATGTGTTTGATCAAATCCAGGTGCCATTTAATTTGTTGTTTTTATCAGCTCAATTCCTAGCCTGATGAAGCTGCATTTTTCAAAAATGTAACTGGAATTTGAAATCAGACTTTACATCAAGGATTTAAGTTCCCTCTTCAGTAATTAGCTCAATTGTATTTTATTTTATTTTTTAATTTTTATTTCCTTTTTAAAAATAAATTTATTTGTTTTATTTATTTATTTTTGGCTGCGTTGGGTCTTTGTTGCTGTGCGCGGGCTTTCTCTAGTTGTGGTGAGAGGGGGCTACTCTTCGTTGTGGTGCGCGGGTTCTAGGCGCACAGGCTTCAGTAGTTGTGGCACGTGGGCTCAGTAGTTGTGACTCACGGGCTCTAGAGCGCAGGCTCAGTAGTTGTGGCTCACGGGCTTAGTTGCCCCGCGGCATGTGGGATCTTCCCGGACCAGGGCTCGAACCCGTGTCCCCTGCATTGGCAGGCTGATTCTTAGCCACTGCACCACCAGGGAAGCCCATTAGCTCAATTCTAAATTAGTAAATTAGTTATCTTGATCTTGGTAATCATTCCATGTCTATGTGTATAAAATCATCACGTAGTACCCTTTAAATACATACAGCTCTATTTGTCAAATATTCCTCAATAAAATATTTTAAGTGCTCCTAAATTTTACTAGTAAAAAAAAACTAGTAAGTTAGATTTTGCAGTTTGGGTGTTCATGAACAAACTGGAGGTCTCTGACATGTAGCAGGTTGTAACTGGGCTGCAGCACAAATATGAATGAGATGCGCTGCAGGCTGGAGAACAAGGGCAGGTACCTCTCAATTCAGTCTTGCAGTTTCCCCCTTGTCATGGCTGGGCTCACTGTATAACATCTTTATGTGCACCTTTAAAAATGGCCTATAGGTGAGAAGGAAGATGCTGGTGAAAGTGAAAAGAGCAGTTCACTTTTGGTGTGAAGATATCCATCAGAAACATTCCATTGTGAAACGTTCCCATGTTTCTGTAATTCATGTATTTACCTTCCTCTCCCCCTACCCCCAACCCCCCGACACACACAGTCATATTTTCCATCATTTTCAAGAGCCACTCATGTTTCAGTAGTATATTTGCCGGGAAAGGAGGAGCACATTTATCTCCTGTTTGTCCCTGAATCATGTAACCGTGTAGCTGCACCTCTGCTCCCCTCTGTTCCCTCCCAAGGCTTCCAGCTTTTGTGTTGAGCCTCTGTCCAATGTGGGGCTGGTTGCTGCCCCAAACCTTGGCACTCCCAGCCTTCCTTAATAAAACGCTGTCGTGCCGTGCTAGGCGGAAGGGTGATGTGGGGAAGGGCAGATGCCGTCCTCTGCCCCATCCTTTGCTCTCCCTAGTACCATGGTACCATGACACTGAGTCCGTGAGAAGGTTTACTGAAAGTCTGCAACTCACTGGAGAGAATGACAATGTAGGCAAAGGAACTTTAAACAGGAGGCAAAATATAGCTGTTCTCAGTCTAAGACAAAAGGAAAAGAAACACTCCTTACAGGGCCCTGTCCTGGCACATCGCAGTGCTTAGCCAATCTTCCCTGTTTCAAGATCTACTTTCCTCTCTCCCTCTCTCCCTCTCTCTCTCTCTGTAGAACGGCCCTTCTCCAATTCTTTACAGTACTGGAAAAATCCTTCCCTCCCTCTGAAATCACGCCTCCATAACCAATCCGTAACATCCACAACTCTCAGTCCATTTCCCAAAAGGGGGTTGCAGCATGCATCCACTTACTTAAAATCAACTCTACAATCCTCCTTAAAAACGGTGATCGGGGACTTCCCTGGTGGTGCAGTGGTTAAGAATCCACCTGCCGACGCAGGGGACACGGGTTCGAGCCCTGGTCCGGGAAGATCTCACATGCCGCGGAGCAACTAAGCCCGTGCACCACAACTACTGAGCCTGCGCTCTAGAGCCCGCGAGCCACAACTACTGAGCCCGCGAGCCACAACTACTGAGCCCGCGTGCCACAACTACTGAAGCCCGTGTGCCTAGAGCCCGTGCTCCGCAACAAGAGAAGCCACCGCAGTGAGAAGCCCACACGCGGCGGCAAAGACACTACACAGCCGACAATGAATAAATATGATAAATAAATTTTTATATTAAAAAAAAAGTGAGCCGTGACAATCTGTAGAGTGCAGATGATGCTGCCTACCTTCTTCTTAAAAAGCTTTTGGCCAAAAGCGAAAATGAGTTGGGAGCCATGAGTCTGCGTGCCCTCTGTCGGTAGCATTTCTCTGAGCTTCTCATTTTGCTGTGCTAAGTGCAATTCTGATATTAGGTACATGCATTTTTCACACAGCACAGTCCCTAAACATATGCCAACCACTTAATTAGGCATCCAGTTGAAGCAACAATGACGTCCTCTGTTGCTGGAGGAAACACTGGTTGGGACTTACTGGGTGACAATGTATCTGTCTTCACTTCCTAAAGGATTTTCAAGGGTAATGTTTTTATGGAATTTTCCCTTTGGAAGTGTTGACATTTGCCCAGGGGTCAGCAAACTTTTTCTGCAAAAGTTTATGTAGTCAGTATGTTAGGCTTTGTGGGCCGTGTGATCTCTGTCACTATTACTCAACCCTGCTGCTGTAATGTGAAAGCAGCCGTAGACAATATGTAGACAAATGGGAGGGGCTGTGTTCCGATAAAACTTTATTTACACAAACAGGCAGTGGGCCAGACCTGGCCCCTGGGTCCTAGCTTGCCAACCCCTGCTTTAGACAATCCCTCATATAAGAGGCTACTTGGAGGCCTCAGCAGAATCATCCAGGTGAGTTCTGACGGGTGAACTGTCCACGGTTGGGGTTGTGGCAGTCCAGGGCTCCTGGTGTTTGAGATCTTTGCATCAAAATGAGGTAAAAGTCCCTATTCCTTCTGAGGCTACCAGTCTTTGTGAGTAACTGTGAGGAAACAGACTCAAACACACTCCTAGGCAG
Organism: Physeter macrocephalus; assembly: GCF_002837175.3. Taxonomy (NCBI): domain Eukaryota; kingdom Metazoa; phylum Chordata; class Mammalia; order Artiodactyla; family Physeteridae; genus Physeter; species Physeter macrocephalus. The sequence continues at coordinate 16,163,852 of NC_041224.1, forward strand.
GTACACCCACTTCCGCCCCCTCACACACATTCACACTTTCTTCTCCCGAGGACAAGCAATTCTCAGGGACAGACTTGTCTACGTCCACATTAAAAGAAAGACAGAGTTTCCTAGAAGCAACAAAATCTGCACAGCTGCCCTGTTCACAGTAGAGAGCATATTCTACATTATATCGCAGGGCAAGTTCAATACTCTTATTTTCTTTCTCTCCCTCCCAGCCATGCCAGTAGGAAATGAGGTCCCTCACGATGTCTTTCCAAACCATACAGTCCGCAACCCCTTGGCTAAAAGGACAACTGCCTGGATTTTGAAATTACCGTTTTTTGTTTTCGTTTTTGTTTTAAACTACATACAAGCTCCCTCTAAGTGTCTCAGGAGAAGAGGAGCTGTAGAAAAATATATTCTCCTACCCTTTTCTCCATCTGCGGTCAGTCCCTAGAGGTCAGAGCAGTATGTGCGTGTGGGTCCTTGAGTTACACCTGAGAATTTGGGGGTTGGCTAACCTATTAGTAGGTGTCTCTTGAAGATGCTAAGGGCTTGCTGCATTGATATCACATGGGAGTAGGGAGGATCCTTATCTCTGGGACAAGCACCTATAACTCTTTATAGAAGACTTTCTTCACGGGGACAGTATGGGGTCTCACACAGAACACCACACAGAAGGAACACCGCTGTCCTCTTTAGACAGTCCTCCTTCACTTTTACGGAAATATGCTTAAAAGTGTCTCTTCTTTCTCAGCCATATATATCCTCATCACCATTCTGTTTTTCCTTTGACTTCACTCTCTTTCTTGACTTCACTCTCTTCCATTGCCCCATAGCATACATCCTCCAAACTGAAAATGGTCCACTGGGATTTTACTCTTGCCCCATGGCAGAACCAAGCCACTCTACGATGGCCAGAAGGACTGGCGGCTCTACGACCACCACCCCGGCTCTCTTCCCTTTCTTCACACAGAGGAAAAGTCATAAAATCCCCTAGGAAATACCATTTTTCTGTCTCTGTGTTTTCAGTTCTGGTTAATAAAATTCTGCAGTGTATCACATATATGGTCATGCTCTGAAGTTGTTTGATGCATGGGTACTTTTTTTTCTGACTAGGCTTTGAATTTTCTTATAGCTTGATGCAGTATATACAGAACCTCTCACTCAATGGTGTGTTTGAGTCAAGCGAGATTAGTTTTTTAAAACTATAAATTTATTTAATAAATGTTTTCAAGCATTGTTACAGGAATGATCACACATTATTTTCCATGTCCACTAGTGACTGGGGGGAAAATGCATGTGTTTCAATTAAAGCAGAGAGATTGAAGTCAGATTTTTTCCTTTTTCACTTTTTAACTCAAATATTAGTTTAATCTAAAATTAATACATATTTGTTGCAAAATCCTTTAATGTTACAAACATATGAAAAGCAGAAAATAGTAGCCATGTTGTCCTTTAATCCTACCCACACTACCAAAAGAAAATATTTCAAAGTTTATAGTGAATATTCTTTCCAACACTCTAATTTATTTTGCTTTATTCTCTTCCATGAGACCAGAAAATTTTAGGTAAAGGTTGTTCCATCAAACTGCATTCTCGAGTTAAGAAGATGTAGAGAAAATGATGTAGAACTGATTCATGATGGATATGTGAAGTGAACAAAGAAAAAAAGCCTTTGAGGTATAAGATATCTAGGTTTTTAACTATACTTGGTAAGAGGAATAGGTAAAAGTATGTCTACTCCATCTTCCTGGAAACTGAAGTCTAAGGAATTTTATCAAGTGAGTACTGAATGGTTCAACTGTAACTAACCTGATGTATTAAAATGGGGAGATGTCCTAATTTTTAACAATATTTCCATTTATTCAATGAACCTCTCTCCCCTGCCACCCATCATGGGATATTATTTAATATTTTGCTTAAAGTTAATACCAGTATTTCAAGAAAAATTTTAAAAATCACTATTCCCATCTGAAATTGGCTCATGGCTTTCTTCTTCCAGCATATATTTATCATTCAGGCTTTAGAAAATTGTTTAAAATTTTTTGCTTCTTTATTTATGCCCTAGAGCCATTTAAATTGCATAGGAATTATCTGTTCCTTAAAGAGCTGTACAAGAAATTTCTGTATCCCAGAAAGCATTTTATTTATGGCACTTTTTAAAAAGGTATTTCTTTGAGAACTTTCTTAATTTCTTCCATTGTTATTGTCTTCTTTACATAGGCTTTGTCTTTTTTTTTTTGGCTGCGTTCGGTCTTTGTTGCTGCGTGCGGGCTTTCTCTAGTTGCAGTGAGTGGTGGCTACTCTTCGTTGCGGTGCACGGGCTTCTCATTGTGGTGGATTCTCTTGTTGTGGAGCATAGGCTCTAGGCACGCGGGCTTCAGTAGTTGTGGCATGAGGGCTCAGTAGTTGTGGCACACGGGCTTAGTTGCTCCGTGGCATGTGGGATCCTCCAGGACCAGGGCTCGAACCTGTGTCCCCTGCATTGGCAGGAGGAATCTTAACCACTGTGCCGTGAGGGAAGTCCACGTAGGCTTTGTCTTGAGTCAACTTTTGGAATTTTATATTTTCCCTGTTTTCAGATATATTATCAAGCTCTTGCTTTTACTTCTCTTATATTTCCTCCATTTCTGTGGTTATTTTCTTATTCTTATTTCCAGGTATTCATGTTTTCTTCTCTTTTTTTCTTATTAAATAATCAAATGATTTATTTGTGTTATTGCTTTTATTACAAAAGTTTTATTTGTAATTTGCACTGCTTTTTGCTTTTCAATTATTGGATTCAGTGTTTTACTTTTATTAATTCTCTAATTCTGCTTTCCTTAGGTTTAACTTTTCTTCTAATTTCTTGATTCCTAAAAATCATTTTCATTGTTTCTTTTTTGGTAGTGAAAATATATGAGTTTATGAATGTTCTTATAAGTACACCTTTGCTTACATTCCTCAGGCTTTGATAACTACTGTTCTCATTTTCCTTCTTTTGTTGGTATTCTGACATTTGGATTTTGGTCACCTGTGTAATTAATACAAGAGTTGTCTTGGGGAGCACATGAATAATTCCCAAGGGTTGAAGGCTTTGCCTCCACTTAAAAAAAAAAACAATTTTGAGTTGTATGTGGTAAAACTATTTTATGCAATTTCTGCCTTGTAGAATGTACCAAAATCTTTTCTATGGCTTGACATATGGTCAGTTCTTATCGTGGTTTCATGGGAGCCTTGAGAGAAGGTAGTCTTTTATTTTTAGAGAGAGAGTTTGATACATACTTATAATTTCAAGCTTGTTAATTATGTTATTCAGGTCCTCATTGTTTTTATTTTCCTATCTGTTTGCCCCAACAAGGACTGAAGAAAGGCATTTTAAATTTGTCATTTAAAAAATGGAAGTAATGCTTTCTCATAAATAATTTTAGGAAAAAGACTCCAAATGGTGATCAAGGTGCTTTTTCCTCTCCTTCGCCATTCTCAGTTCCTCACCCCAAAGACAAATGCTGTTCAGATTTTCTGGTTTTAATATATGTTGTGGAAATAGATTGTATTACATACTATATTATATCTAAATATATATGTTATTGTTTTAACTTTATTTTTTTTTATTGGAGTATAGTTGCTTTACAATGTTGTGTTAGTTTGTGCTGTACAATGAAGTGAATCATCTATATGTATACATATATCCCCTCCCCCTTGGACCTCCCTCCCACCCCGCGACCCCACCCATCTAGGTCATCACAGAGCACCAAGCTGAGCGCCCTGCGCTATACAGCAGGTTCCCACTAACTATCTTTTTTACACATGGTCGTGTATATTTGTCAATCCTAATCTCCCAGTTCATCCCGCCCTCCCCTTCCCTCCCCGTATCCACATGTCTGTTCTCTATGTCTGTGTCTCTATTCCTGCCCCGCAAATAGGTTCATCTGTACCATTTTTCTAGATTCCACATATATGCATTGATATACGATATTTGTTTTTCTCTTTCTGACTTACATCACTCTGTATGACAGACTCCAGGTCCATCCACATCTCTACAAATGACCCAATTTCGTTCCTTTTTATGGCTGAGTTATATTCCATTGTATATATGTACCACATCTTCTTTATCCATTCATCTGTTGATGGACATTTAGGTTGTTTCCATGTCCTGGCTATTGTAAATAGTGCTGAAATGAACATTGGGGTGCATGTATCTTATGGTTTTCTCAGGGTATATGCCCAGTAGTGGGATTGCTGGGTCATATGGTAGTTCTATTTTTAGTGTTTTAAGGAACCTCCCTACTGTTCTCCATAGTGGCTGTATCAATTTACATTCCCACCAACAGTGCAAGAGGGTTCCCTTTTCACCACACCCTCTCCAGCATTTGTTGTTTGCAGATTTTTTGATGATGGCCAGTGTATGGTGATACCTCATTGTAGCTTTCATTTGCATTGATCTAATAATTGGTGATGTTGAGCAGCTTTTCATGTGCCTCTTGGCCATCTGTATGTCTTCCTTGGAGAAATGTCTGTTTAGGTCTTCCGCCCATTTTTTGATTGGGTTGTTTGTTTTTTTGTTTTTTTTGGGGGGGGGGCGTTTCTAAGGGTTTTATAGTGTCCAGTCTTACATTTAGGCCTTTAATCCATTTTGAGTTTATTTTTATGTATGGTGTTAGGGAGCGTTCTAATTTCATTCTTTTACATGTGGCTGTCCAGTTTTCCCAGCACCACTTATTGAAGAGGCTGCCTTTTCTCCATTGTATATTCTTGCCTCCTTTGTCATAGATTAGGTGAGCATAGGTGCGTGGGATAAAATATGTTTATGATATGTCTTCAGAGCTTTTTATTTTAAAGACCAAAAATGTTGCAGCTAAACCCTTTCCCCCTCCCTCTTTTCTTTCCTTCCTCCTTCCCTCCTGAAGTTGATGTATATCATTCCATGATTTTTATACTTTTCATTCACATGTGTATATTATAAACAATATATGTTGCATATATGGATACATATGTATATACTATTTACATCATCAAACTGCTCATCTTATCACAATTTGCCTTTTCACTCAACATAATTCTTTTGATATGAATTGATATTTGTTGATATTTTCATTTTACCTGCTAAATAGATTTGGATCACTTAAACAAAACTGGTTTTTGTTTACCTACTGAAGAGCTTATTATTTCTGCTTTTCTAGAAAGGGTTACTTTATACTTTCTGCTTAGATATAAAAGGGACAGTTTCTCTGGGTGGATATCCAGAAGTAGATTTTGTCTAGAATAGAGTATGTACATCCTCAATTTTCCTCGCTGAAGAGGCCACAACAGTGAGAGGCCCGCGTACCGCAAAAAAAAAAAAAAAAAGTGCTTGCCAAAGTGGTTTTCATTTACTCTTCAGCACATATTTTATTGGGTGTCTAGTATATGCCAGGCCTGTTCTAGGCACAGGGATTTAGCAATAAACAAGAGACTTATTTCCTGTTCTTCTGAGGTTTACATTCGAATCTGGGAAGAGAGGCAATAAATAACAATATTGAACACCAGGTGGCAATTAGGGCTAGGGTTAGTGCTTTGAAAGATTAAATAAAGTGTAAGCGCTGGGGAGAGAGCAGTTGGCTTGGGGTGGGGTGGGCAGATATGGTACTGTTTTGTTTTGTTTTGCGGTATGCAGGCCTCCCTCTGTTGTGGCCTCTCCCGTCGCGGAGCACAGGCTCCGGACGCGCAGGCGCAGTGGCCATGGCTCACGGGCCCAGCCGCTCCGCGGCACGTGGGATCCTCCCAGACCGGGGCGCGAACCCGCGTCCCCTGCATCGGCAGGCGGACCCCCAACCACTGCGCCACCAGGGAAGCCTATGGTACTGTTTTAAGTCGGGCTGGGGACTCAGGGAAGACCTGTCTAGTAAAGTGATGTTTGAGCGAAAGACTGAATAAAATGAGGGGGAGGAGCCCGAGTGGATATCTGGGGAAAAGTGTAGTCTAGGCTGGGGAAACAGCAGGCGGTGAGCTGCAGGAGGGGTGTGTGGGGTGTGTGTGTGTGTGTGTGTGTGTGTGTGTGTGTGTGTGTGTGTGTGTGTGTGTGTGTGTTTGAAGA
>NC_041224.1:16169901-16204437 GCF_002837175.3 Physeter macrocephalus
ATTGTCCTGTGTCTTAGTACAGAGTGGGCAGCCTGGAGGAGCTCATGACAGGCATCCAAGGACCACCAGGGAGTTCGAGTGGGCCTTGTGTGGCTCTGTTGCAGCCAGGACAGTCGAGCCTCTCAACTGAGGCTGTTGAGAGCTCCCAGGTCATGCCTGTGTCTCTCCCATCAGGACTCCTGTGAGCAGCCTCCATGAGTCCCTGGACCAGTGCATGACCGCCCTGGACCTCTTCCTCACCAACCAGTTCTCAGAAGCACTCAGCTACCTCAAGCCCAGGTGAGGCTTAAGCTCAGCTTGGCGATGGAGGGAGGGAGGGGGTGTGTGTGTGTGTGTGTGTGTGTGTGTGTGTGTGTGTGTGTTTGAAGAACAGCAAGGGTATAGGTGTGGCTGCCCTGGAACCCGTAGCCAGGAGGTGGCTCAAATAGAACCAAGGGAAACTATTGTAAGAATTTGGACTTTTTATCTGAGGGAAATGGGAAGCCAGTAGAAGGTTCTAAGCAGGGAAGTGACCTGACCTGACTTAGTTACTAAAAGGGTGACACTGGCTCCAGGGTTGAGAGCAAGCGCTAGCAGAGTTGTGGGCAGAAACTCCCAGGTTGGTTAAAGGCTGTCATCACCATCCAGGTGACAGACGACTCGGCTTAGACGTGAGTGATAGCTGTGGAGGTGATCGGATTCTGGATACGATTTAATATTAGAGCTAACAGAGCCTACTGGTGGTAAGATGCGGGGTGTGAGAGAAAGTAAAGTCAAGGCTGTCTCCAAGTTTTTGGTCTGAAGCAACAGAATAAACCGAGTTGCCGGTTAATATGGGAAAAGCAGATTAAGGCATTTTACACTTGCGACCCCTTTTGAGTATCAAGGTGGAGGTAATAGTCATCACGACTTTTGCAGACAATCCAGGGGTTGCGGACCGAGCAAGTAGAGTTGCCATTTACTGGTTTCATGAATTTATATTTCCCACCTGCCGTGTGTAAGAGCTTCTCCTTTCATCAACACTTCAGCCCTTGATGTTATCAGACTTATTTTTTGCCAGGCTGATGGGTTTGAAATGGTCTCCTTATCATTTTAATTTGCATTATGCTGATTCCATTGATATCCAGCATCTTTTATTATGGTTAGTGGCCACCTGTGTCTCCTCTTTGGTGAATTGCGTATTTATCTTTTCTATTGTATTTATTGGTTTATAGGGGCTCTGTATAAACTGTCGATATAAATCCTTGGTGGGTTATATCAGTGACATATATCTTCTGCTAGTCTGTGGCTTGTCTTTTCACATTATTTCTAATTATTTAGTCACTCAACACTTCTGCCTTAGATACCAGAAGAATACTATTAGGGAATACTAACTCCCTATAACCACTGAGGAAATTACTGCAATTACCACTTTTTCACCTTTCTTTGTCCTTCCACCTCTCAATTTTTTGTACCCTCATTTTGATTCTCATATATTATACTGACAGCATTATTACTTTTCATTGTAGGACCTTTCTTTCAAGATGTATAATGTGTACATTCTATATAATCAGTTGTTTCAGTCCTTTTATATTTACTCTGAACCCTGTCTTAGTGGATTATACGATCGTATCATATAATTGTTTTGAGGAAAGGTGATACATTTCCCAAATATCTACATAGTTGAGAGTGTCTTTCTGCGGCTTTTAAATGTGGCTGACTACATAGGGTCATCTTTAAGGCACCCTTTTTTCTTCAAAACTCTTTTTTATCAATTCATACTGAGAAGAGTTCTGCGGTCAATAATGTTTTTCCTTTGGGCCAGAGGTCAGCACACTTTTAATGGAGAGAGCCAGATAGGAAATACTTTAGACTTTGCAGGCAGTATGGTCTCTGTTGCAGTGTCCTGCCTCTGCTATTACAGTGCTGAAGCAGCCATAGACAAGTAAACAGATAACCATGGTTGTATTTCCATAAAACTTTGTTGACAAAAACAGGCAGCAGACTGGATTTGGTCTGTGGGCCATAGTTTGTCATCCCCTGCTTTAAGTGATTCACTTTGATTTACTTTTAGGATTCCTTTTTTTTTTTTAATAATCAAAGTTTCACAACTTCCCCCAAGTAATTATTCTCTTTTAATAATTCCTGAAACATGGTAAGTCTTTTTAATCTTTGGCATTGCAAAATAGTGTTCACGTATAGTTTAGACAAAAGCTAAGCTCCTATACCAAAAAGATCTTAAAAATACAGTGGTCCTTATATATAGAAGTGGTTACATGGAAGGTTATGTCTGTTTCTGGTAACAAGCCAGAAGTAGGCAATTCAGGCCTGTGGCAATGTCTCTGGCATCTTCCACAGGTGACTTCCATCCCTGGGTCAAAGGAGATGCTCCCATTCTCAGTATCTAAAGGAAGATTCCCAGATAAAATATAGGACACCCAGTTCAATTTGAATTGTAGATAAACAATGAATAATTTTTTAGGACAAGTATGTCTCACGCAATAATTGAGATATACTGAAAATGTGTTCTTTGTTTATCTGACATTCAGACTGAACTGGGCATTCTTTATTTTTATTTGCTAAATCTGGGAATCCTTTTTTCCAGCCATCATGAAGGGGGAAAAGGGTTAGGAAGGCACAGGTTCAGTCTTTTAAGGAAGACCTCCAGCGTGGCAGACACCCATTCCTGCTTACATTTCATTGCCTAAAATTTAGTCTTAGGGCCACACCTAGTTAGAAGAAAGGCTGTGAGATCAAGTCTAGCTTATTCACCATGTGGCCAGCTCAAAGGCTATTTTTATGGAAGGAGAGAACAGATATAGGAGGACATTTGACATCTTTTAATAATTTTTCTAGTTTCATTAGTTCTAAACTCTATGTCAGAGGCATCAATTTCTCTAAATTGGATTTTGGTTACTTGTCCTCCATATTTTTCATCTCCTGTCTAATCATTTTAACCTCTTTGTCCTTTTCGTTTGTATTTGAAATGCTTTTTAAAAGCCTGTCATCCACCCCACTATTTTCTGCCAGATGTTTCTTCTTATTCCTTATAATTCAGTTATTACTTCTGCAATGGTATGATTTTTTTTTTCCCTCTCAGTATCTTCCCTTAGCTCTTCCGTCTCCTTTTAGATCTCATTCATTGTCATGTCATTTCACTTCTTTTTTAAATAAATGTATTTATTTATTTATTTATTTTTGGCTGCGTTGGGTCTTTGTTGCTGTGCACGGCCTTTCTCCAGCTGCGGTGAGTGGAGGCTACTTTCGTTGCACTGCACGGACTTCTTATCGTGGCGGCTTCTCTTGTTGTGGAGCACGGGCTCTAGGCACACGGGCTTCAGTAGCTGTGGCACGCAGGCTCAGTAGTTGTGGTGCATGGGCTTAGTTGCTCCGCGGCATGTGGGATCTTCCTGGACCAGGGATCGAACCCGTGTCTCCTGCATTGGCAGGCGGGTTCTTAACCACTGTGCCACCAGGGACGTCCCGTCTTGTCATTTCACTTTTGACATATTTGATTTCCTTCAGGGTGGAAAACATTTGTCTCTATTTTTCTTCTGTTTACTGTGGTGAGTTATCTTCTATAATACATCTTTTCTTTCACTTTAGAATAATATGCTTCTTTATTTCATTTTCCCCCTTTCCTCTCCAAATTAAAACGTTTACATCAATCTTTTTATTTTCTTTCCATCCATCTGTGATCAGATTTGCTATCTAGATTTTCTATGTATATAAAGACACAGCTAATCAATTATCTTTGAGTGGATCCAGCCAACGAAGAGCCACAGTAGGAGGCTGGAAGAGGGCAAGAGGGTGGGTTCATAGGATGTGACACAAGATTGGGCTCTCTCCTAGTTGCAATATCTACTTTTTCCTTTCTGTGTTGCAATTTTTAAAAGTTAAAACGTAATTGAAAAAATCTTTTGGGAGAAAAGTTATGCAAGCCTGCATCTATCCTACTGAAGCCCAGATGTGAACTGCCACATATTATCCTGCAAACCTTTCCTATCTGAAGGTAGAAACTTTGGTTAGTTGACTTTTGGATTAGAAGAGAATGCAGTCAGGATTTCCCTGGTGGTCCAGTGGTAAAGAATCCGCCTTCCAATGCAGGGGATATGGGTTCGATCCCTGGTCGGGGAACTAAGATCCCACATCCCACATGCTGCAGGGCAACTAAGCCCATGCGCCTCAACGAGGGAGCCCACATGCCACAAACTACAGAGCCCACGTGCCACAACTAGAGAGAGAAAACCCTCAGGGCACAACTAGAGAGAAGCCCGCACGCTGCAATGAAAGATCCCGCATGCTGCAACTAAGACTTGACGCAGCCAAAAAAATAAAGAAAATAAATAAATAAAAAAAGAAGAGAATGCAGGCAATGAATCAAGGAGTGGAGAGGTCTTTTGATGTCTCTTCTACTTCTGCCTTGTAAAGATGAAAGGGAAGGCTAAGATATTTTTTTCATTCTGATGAAAAAGATTTGGTTGCTCTGGATTAGGCCTGTAATATCAAAATCAATTGCTAGCACAATTTCCTAGTTGGAATGGTTGGAATTTAGTGTTGTATTCCAAGATGATGAGGACATTTCAGTTCTCCAGTTTCTACCCAGATTGCACAGTATTTTCACAGGATGTTCCAGCTCATATTTAGTTGGGTGGGTGGAAACCTTTAAAAAACTGGCCTCATATTTTTAAGGAAAATTGGAATGCTTATAAATGGAAGTCACGATTCTTAGGATAAAAGAAAAATGTGTACATTTTAATTCTTTCTTTTCCTCAAAATATATAAATAAACTTTTTTTAATTTTTTTTAATTTTTTTTTTTTTTTTCGGGACGTGGGGCTCTCACTGTTGCGGCCTCTCCCGTTGCGGAGCACGTGGGTGGAAACCTTTAAAAAACTGGCCTCATATTTTTAAGGAAAATTGGAATGCTTATAAATGGAAGTCACGATTCTTAGGATAAAAGAAAAATGTGTACATTTTAATTCTTTCTTTTCCTCAAAATATATAAATAAACTTTTTTTAATTTTTTTTAATTTTTTTTTTTTTTTTTGCGGTACGTGGGCCTCTCACTGTTGCGGCCTCTCCCGTTGCGGAGCACGGGCTCCGGACGCGCAGGCTCAGCGGCCATGGCTCATGGGCCCAGCCGCTCCCCGGCACGTGGGATCCTCCCGGACCGGGGCACGAACCCGGTTCCCCTGCATCAGCAGGCGGACTCTCAACCACTGCGCCACCAGGGAAGCCCCATAAATAAACTCTTAATAATGCTGATGAATATGAACACCATACCACTCAATTTTAATTATGGAGGTGCTGGTGCTGAAAAACAATTTGAATCCAGAAGAAAATGTTTGCTACATGATTATGGTTAAACTATGGGCTTTGTAATTATTGCCAAAATGCAAGTGCTATGTTTTTGGCATGGTAGTGTGGCCAAAAACAGCTCAGTCACCAGAGGTGGAGGTAGGTAAAGAGATAAAATGTGGCATTTCTGGAGATTGAGGCCCACATCAAGTGTCCTCTGTGTGGACACCTCTTGTAATTTACACTTTCCCTTTTAGGCATATGCACACAGACATATACATATGTCTTCCAGCAACCCTGAGAGCTGTCGGACAGCCAGGAATTTCTTGAGGTGTAAATATTTATCAGTAATAGTGATATAATCATCATTCTTTTCTTGATTAATTTTCCAGTGAAATGTGTAAAAGCTGTGTTAGGTATTATGGAGGTCTGAAAAAGAACTAAATGCCCTAGGAATCTGCCCTAGAGAAGTTTCTAATCTAGATAGAAAAGGAGATAATAATCAGGTAAATAATAATATAAAATTGTTTATGATCAAGTAACCAATTAATAGCAACAAACAAACAAACTAAAAAGAAACTTTCAAGCAGAGTACTAGTCCAGAGAAAGGAAAGACCAGGTTAAGTGGAGGGCAGAGAAATTATTCAAGTGTATCTATTGTGTGTGGTACTTGCTAGGCACTATAGACGTTGAATAAAACAGCATCAATACCCTGTAGATTAGAAATTAATAATCGAAGATAGATAGTAATCACGTGGACAGAAATATTAAATCATATATTTGGCAGATGCAGAGAATTAAATTAGTAAATCGTTTACATTATTAATTAAAAAGAGGTGATGAAGGAAGAAGAATCTTAAAAATTATTATTATTATTATTGGCCATGACACATCTTGCAGGATCTTAGTTCCTGGACCAGGGATTGAATCTGGGCCCCTGACAGAGAACGCGCCAAGTCCTAACCACTGGACCACCAGGGAATTCCCTAGAAATTATTTATTGTAGAAAATCACTCCCTTCCCTTGATTACAATAGTTTAATGCCTTGCCAGAGAGATGAGTTTTCTGCAGTTATTCAATTCAACAAGAAAGTCTTTTTCAAAGAAAAATTAGTGGGGATTCCCTGGTGGCGCAGTGGTTGAGAATCTGCCTGCCAATGCAGGGGACACAGGTTCGAGCCCTGGTCTGGCAAGATCACACATGCCGCAGAGCAACTAGGCCCGTGAGCCACAACTACTGAGCCTGCGCGTCTGGAGCCTGTGCTCCGCAACTGGAGAGGCCACGATAGTGAGAGGCCCGCGCACCGCGATGAAGAGTGGCCCCCGCTTGCCGCAACTAGAGAAAGCCCTCGCACAGAAACGAAGACCCAACACAGCAAAAATAAATAAATAGATAAATAAATACATATTAGTAGATAATGTGTCTTTTCACTATTGTATGAATAAGGAGTGAAATCTACAGTATAGTCCTAAAACCAAGAAAAGCCTTACTCCTCTGAGGGCCATTGGTCTTAACTGCCTCAGACATACAGTTCGGTAAACGCTCCATCCCAAATTACACATTTCATCTGTGGAATTCGCTGGCAAACACTTGTGCCTCTTCGAATTGCCAACTTCTATATTGAGAGTAGAAATCATCCATAGATTATTACAGAATGACATTAGACCAGGGGCTAAGGCATTTTGGTTCTATTTCTGGCTTTGACATATTTCCTTGATAATGGTTCACCAAAACAATATTACTGTGTCATTAACAAAGTCAAAACTGAACGTTTTAAGGTCATAGTTCCCATCTTTAAGAATGTCTCGCCTACATTGCAAGAATTATAGTGTGCAAGGTTGTCTTATAGTTGTTACTAACATAGCTGTAGTCATTTCTGAGACTGTTTCAAGGAAAACTCTCAGAAGTTAGATTCTAAGAAATCCATACATTTATTAGCTATGCTCAAAACAGGAAAATATCAGCCTTTCAAAGTAAACAAAGCTAGAATTACTGTGAGCGTTTGCTTATCCACGGTATTTGGGATAAAGAATACTACCAAGAGATAAACTGCGAAACCCACGGTTAATTCCATATCTCTTCATTTACAATGATCCCCAAACCTACTGTTTCACCAGATCTCTCACTGGAATGGTTAACAAGTAGCCACAGCAGTTAGGTTTGGCTGGTTTTCCTTTCTCCTGCCCTCCCTCTGGTGGAGGTGTTAATGAGTGAAACACCCAAGAGGGCAGCTGAAGGCAACGCCAAGGGTTTGATTTGCATCCTCCACCAATTATACCGTCAGCCTTTGGAACGGAGAATGAGGAGGGATGGCTGCCACTTCCCAGATGCCTAGAGGGCATCCACTTGGGTCTACTCAGAATGCATCTAAATGAGAGCTCAAGCAGCTATTAAAGTATATTGTTACTGCTCATGCCTTAGAAAGGAATAGACCTCATTTTTTATACTGGGTTAATATGTTCCTAATAAATACCAATGAAATGTCATAAAAGCATAGGGCTCCTGTTGGAAAAACAGGACAAACCCCTCCTTCATAATAATACTTTAATCGGAATAATATTTACGTCTACTGTCTTATTTGATGCTCTCAACATCCCAGCAAGAGAGGGAAGGTTCTCTCATAATTGGAGGTCCCAGGAAAGGACTAGGACTCAGGTTTCCCAAATCTTAGTTATGTGCTTTTGCTCTTCTGCATCCAGATAGCCTAATACACATAAGATACATACGGTAGCAAGTTATAATGGTTCTTAAAAACAATCCTAAGTTTTCGAACCCCATAATCCTACCGATCCCAGAGGTAGGATTAAATCAGTTACCCACAAAGCACAATGATCAGTAGAGGCTAAGCTAAGTAAATGTTAGCTTTTGTTGTTGTTATTATTAAAAACTGTGTTAGAGGTAGAATAGTGTTGTGGAGAGAAGCATGGACTCTGGACCCTACCCCCTGGGCTTGAATCCTGGCTGTGCAGTGTACCTGTCTCATTATATTGTGTGTAAAGCTCTGGAATACTCAGCAGGCAGGCAGTGCTGTTATAGGCTGTGGTCACTACTACTACTTGTTAGCTCTAGTACTTATATACAGAAGTAAACATTTACCCTAGGTCACACGGCAAATGTTGAAGCTAGACTGTAAGCCTGATCCTCCTGCTAACCTCTTACAGGAATGTCTTTCTAGGTTACATTAGTTTCCCACAATTCCTAAAATGTGTTTTACCTCCTTTTCATATCTCCTTCCATGGCCAACATTTAGTCTCCTTTACCAAACTGAAAGCCTTTTTCAAAATCAACATTTATAAAAATTTCCATGACAAAAACCTTAACCCTAGACGTCCTCTGCTTTGAGGTACTCCGTTTATGCCATGCACGTACATTTGCATTTGTAAGGAGCTGTTTTGTGCTTAAAATTGTTTTTCCTTTCTGGACATATTCTATAAGCCCACTAGAGGTACACTACTTGAACCCTGCATTTCTATTCACTTCTAGTTCATTTACCCTATCGCATCCAGAACTGGATAGCCCAGTGGGCTATTCAGTAAATTACCGACTGACTGGCAGGAATTCCTTCTGTTTTATTCTTTTTTTTTTTTTCCTTTGTTATTGGCTGACTAGTTTTGTCAGGGGCTGTCAAGAACATGCAAATTTCGTGGCCACATAAAAATGATCTAGTCAGAGTCGTTCCCCTAATCGAGGCGGAGGATTTAGTTGTATATTCTAAATGTTCGGCACCTTCCACTCTTAGGCAGATCTAAAAACTACAGCACAGGTATTCAGGCTCCAGGGAGTGGTTTTTGGTTTTTTTTCTCAACAACAGAAAAACAGGACCCGAGGCAGCGGACGGAGAGCTGGGTGTGGAGGGCGGGGTGGGTGGAGCCGGGAGGTGTCTCTAAATCTTCTGGGGAGAGTGCGGTAAGAAAGGAAGGAAAAGGTACGCAGACCCCAAAGCTTCTCGGGTTTGTTCTTTTATTTTTCCCCTTAGGAGGGCGGTGGCAGCTGATCAGACACAATAGCTGGCAGTCCCCCGCCGGCACGAAGATAAAAATGACCCTCAACAGCACCAGCAGGAGGACTGGGAAAGGGAGGAGGGGTGTGTCTGGGAGGAGGCGAGGATGAGGGTGACTAGGTGACAAACCCCGCCACCGCGGCGGGGTCCTCCACTCCAGCCCGGCGAGGACAGGAGCTGTGAGACACCTCCCCGGAGGGGGGCGGGGTGGGAAGGGCCCGAGGGGCGGTGGCTTTCCTCCTGGGGGCGGGCAAAGGGTGGAGGGACGCCTGAGTCAGCAGCCCCTGATTGGCTGGCGTTCTCTCGCCGCGTCTTCCGATTGGGCCATTTGCAGCGGGAGATGTTGTGAGGCGCGGCGGGGCGGAGCGAGCCGCCGGGGGTCTGGGGAGAAGCCCCGGAATCGGGCGGGGACGGGCGGCGGTTGTGCCCGGGACCCCGCGCTGCTGCGACCTGCTGTGTGGAGAAGCGCCGCCACCTTTCCTCAGTTCCGCTAGCCGCGCCGAATTGTTCAGCAGCCCTGAAGATGAAAAAAGGGCAAAGAATTGAATGAACAACGCTTGGCTGCGACCTCTCCCCAACCCCCCCAACCCCAAATGAGAAGCTGTCTTACTGTCGGGCGTGAGAGGACACTCCCTTACCTTGAAGTCCCACGTCGCACCCCTCCCGCTGCAAAAAGGGTCAAAAACTCACCCGGGCGTGTCCCCTGCAGTCTGGGACCCAATTCTGCGAGTCTAGCCGTATGATCGACCCCCTCCCCGGCCCTGACGCCGAGTACCTAGTCCCTTCCCCAGTGGAAGCCCGGGTTCCTGGCCGCTCCCGCTCTGCGCTCGGGAGACTGGAGAAGGCGGGGAGGGTTTTGTGTGTCTGGTTTTTGGGGAGGTGTTGGGGGTGGTGGTGAGGGCTTGTAGGTCCCGACACACATTGGGGGGGTTGGCGAGCACCCCCCGTCCCCGCCCCAGGCTAATCCCCCTTCTCCAGCGTCGGTTCCCGGGACCATATTATTCAAGACAGAAAACATTCAGCCCCAGAGCCTCCCCTGGGGAGGGGAGGGGAAGGAGGTGGAGTGGGAGGAGGTGGATCCAGGGAGGAAGAAGCGAGAAATCCGCCCCCGGGAAACAGCTCGGCGCGGCAGCGGAACGAGGCTCTTCTGTCACTTGGCGGTCGCGGGCGCCCGAGCGCGGCCCCGGCCCGGCCCGGCGAGGCGAGGGGAGAGTCCGGCGGCCGCCGCCCCGCCCCACGCCCTCCCGCGGCGGCCGAGAGCCCGGGGCCGGCCGGGGCAGGTCGCGGCGGTGCCTGGGAGCGGCCGGCCGGGGGCGGCGGCGGCCTCGGAGCGCGGCGGCGGCGGAGTACGGCGCCGGCTCGTCTTCCCGCTTGGTCCGGTGCGCGCCGGCCGTGAGGGGCGCGCCGTCCGGGGGCCGGCCGGCTCGGTGCGGATCTACTCGCCGCGCTTTCTCCGGTGCGTGTCTGCTTTATTTTCCGCCTCGGCCGACGGGGCGCAGGGCCGGCGGGCGGGTGAAGAGGGAGAGCCGGGCTCGCCGCTGGCTCCCTCCCTTCCCGCCACCCCGGGCCAGCCCGCCCCGGCGCTGGCGCGGGGCCGGAGGGAGCGGCGGCGGGCGCCCGGCGGGGGCGGAGGGGCCGCGCCCGCGTGTGCGGAGCGAGGGAAGGCCGGCGGGAGGAGGGAAGGGCACAAAGGCCGACGGCGGGCGCCGGGGTCCTGCCGGCCGGCCGTGGAGGAGGGGCGGCTCCCGTCCGCTCATGAATATTAACCGAGCCTGCGGCCTAGCGCGTACCGGCTGGGCCCGGCGCCCGGCCCGTGTCCCCGCCGCCGCTCGCCGCCGCGCCTCGGAAGCCGGGCCAGGCGGGGCGCGCAGGGTGAGCCCCCTCGCTTTGGGCCTTTCCCCCGAGTGTCCCCGTTCGTTTTGGAAAGTACATATTTGGGCCGCCCTTCGCGGGCGATCGAGATCCCCGACCCGCCTCTGGAAGGGGCGGAGGAAATAGTGGTCGGTGGGTGGTGGTTTTCTTTTTCCTATTTTTTTTTTTTTCCCTAGGTGGCCACGGGGAACGGGGAAGACCGTGTCGAGGCGTAGTTTGGGGCGCGGCAACTAAATAAAAGTGGCCTTGGCTGCGGCTTCATTTCTGTAGCTCCGGAATAATGCCCCGGAGAGGGAGTCTCTCCTGCCGCCGCGCGCACCTCCCCGCCCGGCCCCGCGCCGTCGCCGCCCAGCCCCGCCGCGGGCCAAGGAAAACAGCCGGCTCCTCGGGGACACCGGCGGGCCGGGGCGGAGGGCGGAGGGCGGGCGCCCCGGGTGCCCCAGACCGCCTGGAGACGCCGGCCGAGCCGCCGGTCGCGTCCGAGCAGGGCTTTTTGTTTTTATTTTGGGGAGCTGGGGAGATGGCGGGGAGCAAGGAGGGCTTTTGAAAAAGGATTATCCCATTTTAGTCCCGCGGGGAGCAAACTTCCCTTAAGTTTGCTTATCCGGGCGATGCAGAAGAACATAGACTCCCTCTCCTCTGCCCAGAAAATACATTAATTAAAATGCACTTGAAAAGGGAACGGTTTTTCTTGACGGCTGCACAACGGCCGGGCATGTTTGAGGCAACCACCGTGCAGTTCTGATGTTTCGCTTTTTTTTTTTTTCCCCCTGATTTATAGGATTTTTTCCCCCTTTTTCTTTCTCTTTTTGTATGGGAAGATTCTTTCATCTTTCATACTTCATCAGATGGACCGAATTATCTTTCCATGTGTTGGAAAGGCGAGCTTGGGGTAGGCATGTGAACAAGGCTAAGGTCAGTGTATGGAGAAAGTTCATGCCCTTTAACTTTTCCCTCTTCTAGGAAAGATATCTTTGGGAGAGCCTTCACGACGCGCTCGCCTTGCTCTTGGACTTGGGAGGAGCGCTAGGAAGAAGGGGACCGCTTTCTAGCCGCCGAGGAGACCTCTCTTCTTTGTTTTTTATGTCTGGAGAAATGGACGAAGACGGTGAAGTCAGTTGAATTGAAGTCCGAAGAAATAATCATCAGGGCATTTCGAAGGCGCTTCATCAAAACCTTCATTCCCTGGCGCTTTAATTGTCTCACTGGCACTGCACCTTCTAGGAGCCTGGTGTGGAATTGTTACCCTTTGGGTGTCTGGTGGCATTTCCCCCCCAATGTGGACTCCCATGGGTTGGTCCCTTCTTTGTAATTTGAAATGAAATGATGGCCACACGTCGGACTGGTCTGCCGGAGGGAGATGGTGACAACAAGCTCAAGGCCTGCGGGCCCCCCGCCTGTGAGGTAAGCGCGGAGGCAGCATCCCCATGTAGCCCGCAGTGACCTGTGTCTGTGAGGTATCCTGCCAGTGGGGGGTCAGTTGCCACCGGGCCTAAGAAGAGGTTTTTGGGGCTTTGGACTGAATGGTGGGAGTGCCCCAGCTTGACCGGTAGGGAGGTGAAGCCTTGCCCGTTTGTGTTTCGAGGAACTTCCAGTGATTCTTCTGCAAGGACGTTTTCCTTACTTTGAACTGTCCCCATCTTGGTCCTCTCAGGGCACGGAATTCTCCCTTTTTAGGTGGCTGGGAATACTACAAGCTTCTGTTTTCCTACAGTTCCCATTCTCCAGTATTTTTGGAGCTGGGCTGGTTAGGGGGTGCTTTGTACCTTTCGTGTGTGTATCCAGGGTTTGCTCTGGAGGTGGAGAGAGGGCATCTGTCTGGAATGCTTGTTGCTCCTGGACCACCATCTCTCTCCGACGCTGATGCTGTTGCTGTGGGTCTCTGCTTTGGGAAGAGAAACAAGTCTTTTCCCGCGGACAGTTTAGTTTAGGCACAGCCTTGGAAGACTGCTTAATGGAGCTGTAATTCCAACTCCCTTAAAAATGTCTTGCCTTTCCTGTTCTTTTATTCATTCCCTTCCTTTCACTGCTCAAAAGTCCTGTGAGTGTCAGCCTGAGTTGTCAGGTGGGTGACTCTGCCTTCAGACCAGCATCTTTGGAAGGGCCCAGAAGATTTTACACCAGGCTTTCTGAAATTTTTTGAGCAAGCAGGAGAGAAATAGAAAATCCGTTGATCTGTGGCACCCCTATGCCCTGTTGCCTCTCCTCTCTTTTTTCCTCCTTATATTTGGAGTTTAATTCTATAATGGCTCCTTTGTGTTTACTTTGTTATTGATGGTTTCTGTAATTTGCTTGCTAAACATACTGAATACTGTTTTCCTTTAGATTTTGCTTTTGAGCTGCCTATATTTTTAAGGAAAGGTTGAAGATTACTTTCATCCCCCAATGAGCCGTCACTCTCATTGTTTATTTTGTGCTTGTGTTACATTTTAACTTCATGGTCATTGAAACAGGGTCTAGTTCTCAGTGTGTGATTTTTGGCATCTTAATAAAAATGAGTCAGAAGTTAAGTTTTTGTTCATAAAGCAGGCAGAGGAACTTGCTTCATGCAGCTGACTTCATACTGCATTAGAAAGTTTATGCAGAAATCAGTGAGGTAGGTACAGTGTGCCATTACTGTACAGTTTATTAGAACTATAGGTTTACAGTTAGAAACAGTGTTTTACTTTTTGACACCTATAAACACCTGCTTGCAGGTAAAAACGTGATTAAGTATAACACCACAATTCTCTGATCATGGTGAACCATAATAACTCCTTTTGGAAGGCCTACCTACAACTTAGTGATTGCTTAATGTGTATTGTAGTTCCATAATGATAGGTACTGTGGTCTTAAAGCCTTATTTGTCATTGACTTGTGAATACCTTAATTAGCATGCTATTTGCATTGTATTTGCAAGAACTAATGTTATTTGACTTTTTTTTGGGGGGGAGTTGTCATTTAAGGGATATCCCGGAAACCAAGACTTTATAATAGACACATCTTGGCCTTGGCTAGAAGGCAGTGTTTCCAGTTGCAAACTTGGCTTTTATTAACAATGACAATTATGTATCTTATTTAAGGGCTGTGAAATTTGCTTTCATTTGGACCTTACTGCTGGCATAGCCGTAGTATTTCTAGTTTGGGAGCCAAGGAAACACTGTATTGTCTGTATTTTGCTCATTTAGAGACTATATACAGTAGTTGGGTTTGGTAATAAACTGTGGTGTTGCTTGGCTTTTTAAAGACTAGGCAGATAGTTTGCTTAGATTCTATGTGGAAATAGAAATAAAGGGGCTGTATGCTGTCAGAAAACATTTTAAAATCTCAGGGTGAGGAGTGAGGGGAACTTGTATTTACTGGCTCTGTTTAGTTGTCTCTTTTTGATGCTTCTGAGGCACATTAAATCTTGTGAATATTTATTAGTAATAAAAAGAGTTGCCACTGGAATACTTCGGGTATCAATTGTGGGTTGACAGATATTTAAGTCTTTGAATACTGCACTTAATTTTTGTGCTTAATTTTCTTAGAAGAATTACATTCTAGAGTAGCACTGACATTCTTTTTAAAATTTTAAAAACCAATAGCTAAAAAACTAACAAACAAAAAACCGGTTGCTGTGTTCCCAAATGTGTATTTGAATAATAAATTTGTGTGTGCTTTTACCTACCCAAGAAACGAGAGTACATATCTTAATATTAATGGTATTAGCCAAAACTAACTTTGTAGCACAGAAGAAATCAATGTAGTGAATTAAAGGAGTCCCTGTTTTATGCCTTATCTAATTGGCTAATTCCACCTGCTGTGAATAAGGTCTATTGTTTTGTTGAAAAACAATCAGAAATTTCTTGTTTATATTAAGTGTTAGAATCTGTGTTGCTATATGAATAAATGTAGGCACCACCTCCCAAGACTATATTGGAAGGGTCAAAACAAACAAATAACAAACAATCCTCTTCAAATAAAGAATTGTGACACTTTAGTAAAATATATCTTGACATTATACAGTAAGGATAGCATAGTTGTGTTCACACAAAATGATATACTTTTCACATCTAGATATGTATTTTTGAAAATTGGTTTCACTCACTGAGCCAGATAAGTGTTTTTTGGGGGGGGCGTGTGTGTGTGTTGTGCCCGCATGTGTACAGGCTGATCTGTGACACCTAGCCTTGCATAACTTTGCTCACAAAATCACTTTGTATAGACTGAATCCTCTGTGGTATTTTCACCCCTTTTCACATCATATAGTGTTTCTTCTTTATGGTTCGACTTGCTCGCTCTTTCTCTCTCTTTTTCTCTCTCTCTCTCTCTCTTTCTTTCTTTCTTTCTTCAGAGCTCTCTAGGCCACATTATTTTTCCCACTTCTAACATTTATTTCATTTTAAATCTCTAGTCCACAGGATTGTACACGAGTTTAGCGCTTTCACTGTCTACTGTTAGAACAAACCTATTTACTCATGCTAATTAACTTAGTTCATTTTATGTTTTGCTTCTTCACCGAGGCTAAAATGATCCTGTGACTAAAATGTAGTATAAGCTGATGAAGAATATTTGTTAGTTGATTTTGGAACAGTGTAAATAATAAAATAAGGCATTTTCTGTGTGCAAATTCATTCACGTAAAAATTCATATTTTGCTCTTCTTTCTGGAATACTGTACACTTTGCTTTTATCCCAGACTTCCTTGTTCCTTCTCAGGCTCTCTCTCCCTCCATCTGTCTCTCTTTCTCTCTCTCTCTTTAGGTTTCTTATTCCTCTGCTGTCTCTTGTTGGTTTTTACAGGAGCCAGGCCTTTCCATTCCTCTACTCTTTTCTCACTCCCTGGGTTTCATTTTACACCCTTCCAGAGCTGTAATCTACATGCCCGTGATTCCTAATTTACAACTGTATCTCAGATTTTATGGCTGCTCTCTAGACCTAGATAGCCAATTGCCTATTTACCATACAGGTTTTTTTTTTTTGGGGGGGGGGGTGGATAGTCTAGAGGCTCTTCAAACTCAACAGATTCTCTACCCTGACCACCAACCTGCCCTCTCCCTGACTTCCTTCTTTTAGTGAGTAGCAAAGCTAGGTACCTATCTGTCCAAGTCAAAAACCAGGCTACAGTCCTTGACTCCTCTCTCTCCTCCTTCCTCCTGTCAAAGTGCTACATTCTGAATCCCACTCTGCCCCTCCCTGAGTTCAGATTAGCTGCATCTCAGCGGTGAGCCATGGACCAGGCTTCCTCACTAGCGTCCCAGGCTCCCAGCCTTGCCCCCTTCCAGCTCTCCGATCTGCCGTAACCAGAGCGCTCCTCCTGAAATAGAAAGCTGATCATTGCGTTCCCTGGCCTAAAACAGTTTTCTGGCTTCCCGTTGCCTTTGGAATAAGGCTCAAACTCCTGAGAGAAGTCTGAGAGGACTTGTGGCACGCCCTTCTCCTGTCACATCTGTGACCTCTCTCTGTACTTCCTGTACTGTCAGTACCAAACTCCCCCCCTCCCAAGGACATCACAATGTCTCTCTCTTTACTTCAGGTCCTTATAAATCCTGTTTTCTCCCAGCCTTCCTTCCATTCTCCCCTCCTCCACTTGCACCCCTCCCTGGCTGATTTTTACTATCATTCTGGTCTTTTCTTCAGCATCACTCAGGAAGGCTTTCCCTGACCTTCCAAGACTGGGTTAATTGGCCCTGCTGCCTTATCCTCAAACACCCTCCCTGTACTTTATCAGGAAGAGCACTTACTAGTTTATTTAGCTATATTCCCCTGGATTGCAAGTCCCGTGAAAACAGGGACCATGTTTGTCTCCACAGTGAGTGGCGCATAGTAGGTGCTCAATAAATATATGTCAAAATAGCCAATGAACATAGCGGGAGAGGCTTTAGTTTTCTATTAACCATTCATTTAGATCCCAGCACACTGTACCGTCTTGATGGTCCTCCTGCCTCACTGTCCCCTCCTTCTCAGCCTTGGAAGTTTCCTCAGCCTCTTGACCTACTAAGTCTTCCTATACCTCAGGGCTCCATTTGACCTTCTTTTCTTCTCTCCAGACTCAGTTTCATGGTTTTAAATATCAGGTATAAACTGATCATTCATATATATGCATACGTACACATGTATTTGTGTGCGTGTGTCTCTCCACCCTGACCTCGCCCTTGAATTCAGATGCCCACATCTAGCTGACCTGCCCACTCAGAACCTCCGCTCACGTGTGGAGAAGCCACATCCCAAACCAAATTCCTCCTTCTCTACAGCCCCTGCCCCCGCCCGCCCAGCTTCCCCGTTTGCTCCTTCCACAGCCTCCCTCGTCTTGAGCAACGGCAATCCCCCCTCCCAGGCGGAGTCCTGGGAGTGACCTTTGATCCCTCTTTTTCTCTCTCGTGCATCACCCGCAGATCTGGCCGCCGGCCTCTCAGCTTAGCCCTTGCCAGCCTGCAGTCTGTCCTCACAGTCATCCCGGTGGACCTTTAGAAGTCAGGTCCTGGCCCTCCTTTGCTTCGGCCCCTCTCCTGGCTTCTCATCTCCTTCAGGATGAAAGGCCGAAGTTCTCAGAGTGCCTGCAGACCCCTGGACAACCTCCTGTCTCCTCCCTGAGCTCACCTCCCGGGCGCTCCCCGCTTCTGCGGACTCACGAGCCCAGCATGCCCCAGAGCCCTCCCGCTGTGTACCATGTCCTTGGGACACTGTCCCCCAGGGGTCTGCAGGGCCCGCTTCCTTGCCTCTTCCAGATTTGCTTAGAAGTCACCTTCTGGGAGGGTCTTCCTTCCCCTGCTCCCCGTGACACAACTTGCCCTCCATCCTCACTTCATTGTTTTTCCCTGTCACTTACTCTCCATCTGACGTGCTCCTCCATTTGATTTTGCTTATTGATTTGGACAGATGATGTACGTAAGTGTTAAGAGTACAGTTTGTTTTGTTCACCTGGTATTTCTTGTGTCTGGAAGGGAGTCTAGCACGTGGTAGGCCCTCAGATATTTTTTTCGAATGAATGAATGAAGACCTAAGAAAAATTTCCAAAATGTTCTTGAGTTTGCATCTAGGTAATTTAGATTATATAACGATGTGTAGTGTGAATTGTAGGTTCTTCTTTAGACCTCCATTTCCATTGGGATGGCTGTTCACATTTTTCTTTGCATCTTTCTTACCTTTTGGGAAGCTGGTAACCAAGTAACAGTAACCAAGGCAGTGTGTAGTACAAACGTATGAAATACTTTGTGCTAAGGTGAGATAATGGTAATGAACAGACTAGGGGAGGGGAAGCAAACTGGTGGCAAAACTATGGAAAGGTAATAGGGTCATCCGTCAGGATCCACAGGGCATTGGTTCCAGGAACTCCCACCCAATGGATGCCGGAATCCTCAGATGCTCAAGTCCCTTATATAAAATGGGGTAGTATTTGCATATACCCTTACACATCCTCCCTTATGCTTTAAATCATCTCTTGAGTGCTTATAACACCTAATACAATGTAAGTGGTAT
The DNA here is from genome assembly GCF_002837175.3 of Physeter macrocephalus. NCBI lineage: Eukaryota > Metazoa > Chordata > Mammalia > Artiodactyla > Physeteridae > Physeter > Physeter macrocephalus. Next base: position 16,188,471 of record NC_041224.1, read on the forward strand.
GTAAATAGTTGCTAGTGTGCAGCCAATTCAAGTTTTGCTTTTTGGAACTTTTTGGAAAAATTTTTTCCAAATATTTTTGATCCTTCATTGGTTGAATGCACAGGTGCAGTACCTTTAGATACAGTGGGCCAACTGTATGTCTGATGTTTTCTTTCTTAAAACAATTGGCCAGTATAGGAATCTTCCCTAACGTTTTTAATTTTTTTAATGTCATGAATATTTCACTGTAAGTTAAAAAATGATCACAACATTGACTATGGCAAAACGTTAACTGTTAATTCTGGATGGGGAGAATACCAGAATTATATTATTTTTGTATTTTCTCTTTTTTTGTTTAATTCCAAAGTTACAATAAAAAGACAGCATTTACAGGTTTAAAAAATAGGTAATATGTTACCAGTCTTGTGAAAATCAGGTTTCTAGCGAACCTACCTACGCTGCTTAAAATAATAGTTAGACACTTTTTGAAAAGGATACACATTACTCAAAACAGTACTTAAACATCTTTTAAAAAACATGTTTTCTTCAGTGGAGGATTCATTGCAGGCTAGTGATAGTGCAGTATAACATAACACTGTTATTTAATTTGAAACGTGTGTTCCTTCATATACTTGAATCTAAATGGCAGAATACCATTGTATGTCAAAAGCTTTGCACTGCCAATTAGGGTTAAAAGTATAGCCTGTTGGAATTAAGAAGAACAGCGGCAGAGCTCTGGATTTGGAGGTGTTGAGTGGAACCCGTCTCAAGATAAGAGCCGTCAACAAAATGAGTGCCCAGGTCTAAGCAGAGTTCTCCACACATTGTTAGTGTTTTGTAGCATTCATTTCTTCCAAGTGAAACATTTTATGAAGTCCTTGTGCCTTGCTTACAGAATCTCTAATCCCTTCCTCATTTCTTTAGTTATTGCCAGATCACATAATCTGGTACAAACGTGATACTCAGTTTCTTTTGTTCTTTGCTTTGCGAAGGGACCCGTCATCTCATTATATTCAACAACATGATGATTTAAGTATGGGCAGTGCTGGATGTAGATGCACAGATGCTGTTATTGAATGCAGCTATTTTCTATTACAGAAAGACCATATGGTGGGCACTTGTTTTTCTTTCTGGTTGATGTGATTAGATTAGTAAAATGAAAGGTTATTGGACTTAGATTGTCCTAGTATTTATTTAATTTCAATTGACCATAAGGAATTAAGTATGTTAAAAATATTACGAGCCGTCGATATGTTCTGTTGGTTTGAAGTAGGAAGATGTCTTCACTCAAAAGCTCAGTTTTGGATTGCTTCTACCAAAATAGTTTTTTAGTTTAAGTTGTCGTATTTTTTAAAAAACTGAGTATTGTGCAGATAGTTTATTTCACAACGAAATCTGGAAGATGGCCTTTTGTACCTCAAAGATAATCTGAAGACAAATGGATATACTGTACTGTAGGTTTAAGAAACTTAGTGTGATGGAATAGTCCTCTATTTTCTAGTTATTTATTAATACGGAAAAAATTCCACCGTGTAGATTTGTGAATAAGAGAATAGATTTAAAACCCAAATTTGCTATTTCTGAAATATTCATCTATTTTAGGGAAGGTTTTTAGGCGGACCAGAAAAATTGTTATTATCAACAAATGGTGAGTTAAAGAATTTATTTATTTTTCCTTAGACCAGCCCCTGTTGACCCTTCCTTCTGTTGGATGCTCTGGGTGTGTTCTTGATTCAGACTTAGTTACTTATTGCCTGTTCCCCTTGTTGCTTATCTCTGTTCTGAATAGACACCTGGCATAGTTATGAGCAGTAGTCTGTTTATAATCCCACAAGTTCTTTTTCCTTCTTATAACCTAATGAAGACGTAGCCTCTCAACTTGAACTCTGGTTCACTGCATTCATCTTTAATAGATCTTGACAGGACTTATTTTCTTGAGAACCTTTTGATTTTTCTCCCTCCTTAGAATGGAGAATATCCTTAAATATCAGAAGCTAGGAAGCTGGATTTATGATTCCATTTCTTCCGGATATGTCTTAGCTACTGTGATCTTGGGGAGTAACAGGCATCTTTTTTTTTTTTTCCTTAACCTTAAGATATCTAGATATCTTTAATCCCCAGGATTTTCCTAATAAACACAGATTCTGTATTTAAGAGAATTTGTGTTAGCTAGATCAGTGAGACCTACTTTCTCTTTTGGGTTCTACATATTGGCGTCTGGAAACATTACATACCTAGTGAAGGTGAGGGGGGGGAAGTACTCTGGGCACCCAGTTTAAATCAGATCTTTATTATAATGCTTTTAGGAAACTAAAAACATTTCAGTTTACTTATTTTTCATTTAATGAAACAAGTTACTATATTTGTTTTATTACAATATTACTATATTATAGACACCCTTCTCTGTTCATAAGGGAGATATATATATATGTGTATGTATATACACACACACACACGTCAATTTTATAAACGGAGGAAAAGAAACTCTTAAAAAGCACTATGCAAAGATATCTTCAGGGATTGTAATATGGAAGAGAGATTAGATTTATTTTGTGTGGCTGTAAAAGGCAGAGCTAGGATCAGCAGATAGACAGATGGGCCAATTTCCAGAATTCAGAAGAACATTTTTTGTTAAATTAGAAGTTAATCGGAGTAGAATGTGTTCTTTTCACAGGTGGGATGACCTTCAGTTAGGGGACTCCAGAGAGGAGTCCTGCTTTGGTAGGAATTTATTATTTTATTTTATTTTATTTTATTTTTAAAATTAATTTATTTTTGGCTGCATTGGGTCTTCGTTGCTGCACACAGGCTTTCTCTAGTTGCTGTGAGCGGGGGCTACTCTTCGCTGCAGTGCGCGGGCTTCTCATTGCGGTGGCCTCTCTTGTTGCAGAGCACAGGCTCTAGGTGCGCGGGCTCAGTAGTTGTGGCTCGCGGGCTCTAGAGCACAGGCTCAGTAGTTGTGGCGCACGGGCTTAGTTGCTCTGCGGCATGTGGGATCCTCCCGGATCAGGGCTCGAACACGTGTCCCCTGCATTGGCAGGTGGATTCTTAACCAATGTGCCACCAGGGAAGCCCTGGTAGGAATTTAAATCAGGTAAATCGGGACGATCATTAAGAATCACTTGGACAGCCTTTCAAACTACAGATTCGTGTCCCCACCATTAAGTTAACCAATCAGAATCCTTGGGGATGAGACCCCAAAACCTTAGCTTTTAAAAAAGTCCCCTGGTGTTCTTCTGAATTTGAGAACAACAGAATAAAATGATATTCAAGGTCTAGGTTCTTATGGTAGCCAGGTTTCAGAGTTATTCTGACCAAATTGAAATCAATGTAAAGAAAAAGCAAAAATATGGGGAAAAAATTTAAATGACTGTAAATCAGTGAAATTTTCAAGCTTAAAATTATTTTCTTCTAATTGTAATTAAATGTATTTCTTTTTTTTAAATTAATTAATTAATTTTTGGCTGCATTGGGTCTTCGTTGCTGCGCTCGGGCTTTCTCTAATTGCGGCAAGCGGGGGCTACTCTTTGTTGTGGTGCGCGGGCTTCTCATTGCGGTGGCTTCTCTTATTGTGAAGCACAGGCTCGAGGTGTTCAGTAGTTGTGGCACGCGGGCTTCAGTAGTTGTGGTGCACGGGCTTAGTTGCTCCGCAGCATGTGGGATCTTCCCGGACCAGGGCTTGAACCCATGTCCCCTGCACTGGCAGGCAGATTCTTAACCACTGTGCCACCAGGGAAGTCCCTCTACATGTCATTAATATAACAAAATAATATTCTTTTCAAATAAAGTAAATGTTATGTCGAAAGAGCACTTAAAAATTCTACAGTAATAGGTGTTACACTTTTTTGTATGTATGTTATACTTTAATCAAAAGTTAAATATTTTAAAGTGATAGAACTCTGACTTTGGTTATATCAAAGCTATTGTTACTTTTTAGATTTATTATAAAAGTAATTTGTTTCATGTCATTTCTAGAAGGGCATATTTTCTGTAAGCAAATAACTGTTAGGCTGATTTCTTTTGCATCTTGTAATCATTTGTTCATACCAACTCTTATCAAGAATAGGAAAAGTTACAGTGAAAGAAAAAGATATATTCTATCTTTACCTAAGTGTACATTGTGAAGGGTTTCAAAAATCATTCTAACATAAATAATAATAAGCTAATCATTAACTAAATAATTTCTCTTTACACACCCTTCTTCATTTAACAGCAAGAGCTACTCTATCTGTTCACTGAATCCATCTTGTCTTTTAATCTCACTGATTGTGAGATGCATTGGATACTGTGCTGCAGAGACAATGTAAACTAATTACAGTGTGCAACTGCCAATTCTGCAAAAGAAGCGGGGTTTCTTAAAGTGATGTTGCAGAAGGAGCAAAGTCACTGACGAAGAGGCTGAGTGAGACCAGTGAACAGATGCAGAAAGCATCATCAAGGTTGATAGGTATCTCAAAAGGGAATGATTTGAATTCTAGGGATTAAGAGAAGCTTTTGAGAAAAACTAATGTCCTTGAGGGCAGTTGCAAGTATGGGGAAGTGACATTTTCTTCTAGAAAGTGATGTTTAGTTTGGACCCCATGCCTTAAGCTCTGTTTGCCAAGCGACCTTAAAAAGTGGGTGTGAATCTAGAAGGAATAGCAGCAGTGAACAGATTTCTCTTGTGCTTTCTTTTTCTAAGTAGAGGCAGTGTGGCTGAGAGTGAATAGAAAATCCTAGCTTCTCTAATTGACTTAGAAATAAAGCTGTTAAAACAGAGGTCCAGGAGTAGTGTCTTGAAAGGCACTGCTGTTGTAATAGTTCTTAGATGCAAAGATACTTCAGAGTTTGAATATTTTAGATGCCTTCATTTCTTTTTTTAAAAAAATTAATTAATTTATTTATTTATTTTGGCTGTGTTGGGTCTTCGTTTCTGTGCGTGGGCTTTCTCTAGTTGCGGCGAGCGGGGGCCACTCTTCATCACGGTGCGCGGGCCTCTCACTGTTGTGGCCTCTCCCGTTGTGGAGCACAGGCTCCAGACGCGCAGGCTCAGAAGCTGTGGCCCACGGGCTTAGTTGCTCTGTGGCATGTGGGATCCTCCCAGACCAGGTCACGAACCCGTGTCCCCTGCATTGGCAGGCAGATTCTCAACCACTGCGCCACCAGGGAAGCCCCATTTCTTTTTTTAAAAATTTCTTTATTGGGATACAATGGACATGTAAAAAGCTGTATATATTTAACATACACAACTCAGTGAATTTGTGGATAAGTATACACCCATGAAACTATCTCCACCATCAAGGCCATAAACAGATTCATTACCTCCCCAAATTTCCTCCCACCCTCTTTATTATTATTGTTGTTGTTATTATTGTAACATATATAAAACCTACTTAACATAATCTGCCCCCTTAGCAAATTTTGCGTATACTATACAGTATTGTTAGCTACAGGCACTGTGCTGTAGTGTAAATTTCCAGAATTTATTTATCTTGCATAACTGAAACTTTGTACCCTTTGACCATCACCTCTCCATTTCCCCCACTTCCCAACCCCCGGCAATGTACTCTCTGCTTCTATGAGTTTGACTATTTTAGATTCCACATATAAGTGAGATCATACAGTATTTGTCTTTCGGTATCTGGCTTATTTCCCTTAGCATAATGCCCTCAAGATCCATCCATGTTGTTGCAAATGGCAGGATTTTCTTCTTTTTTTTTTTAAGGCTGAATAATGTTCTCTTCAAGATCCTAATCTGAATTCTTTTGGATTAGCACCCAAAAGTGGGATAGCAGGATCATATGATAGTTTTTGAGGAACCTCCGTATAATGGCTGTACCAATTTACATTCCCACCCACAGTGTGTACAGGGGGTTTCCTTTCTCCACATCCTCACTACCTGCTTGTTATCTTTTGTATTAACAGTAGCCGTTCTAAGATGGTGAGGCAATCTCTTCGTGGTTTTGGTTTGCATTTTTCTGTTGATGAGTGAGGTTAAGCACCTTTTCATATACCTCTTGGCCATTCCTAAGTCTTTGTAGAATTGCCTGTTCCCGTCTTTTGCCCATTTTTAAATTGGGTTGTTTGTTTGTTTAGCTGTGTTGATTTCTGACTCTCACTAGTCTTTGCTACCTAAAAGCATGATGATGCCTTAGCAAAATGGGCAATTGATTAAAAATCATCTTAGTAGGAACAGTTACACTGTAGACTTAGTGGGAGAGACCAGGTACCACTGACGTCTCCCTTGGGGGTGTATGAGCCACACTACAATCCCTACCTTAGGATATTGAGAGAGCTTCATAGTTTATGGCTACTAGAACTGCATCTGCTCTAGACCAAGGGCGAATGCAAATCCTCTTCAGTTTAGGAGAGGACCTTGGAAAAAGAATCACTTTTCCCTGTTTAATCCCTGACTGCTGCTGCCATTCTTGGCTGTCTTTTTATTTGACCACCATAATCTTTTTATCTAACTCTCACTTTCAGATAAGTTACTGAAACATTGTTTTTGGATCAAGTGGGATCTCTAGGAAAAAGGCAGATATATAAAGCCTAAAATATACGTATATTCAGGAAGCATAGGGTACCCAAAAACGCATGGCTTAGAAAGCGAATACTGCTTGATTTCTCCAAACTACGGTGAAGTGTTTGACATATATTTGACAGGAAAAAAGTATGTCTTTTCCAGTTGGCTTTGAACTGACAGCAGACAAGACAGGGATCTTTTGGTAGTCTATGAAAAGGATTTTGAACATCAGAAATCAGTCCGTAGGATTAATGAAGAGGGAAAACATAAAATGCCCATATCAGGAGTAAAAGAGGGGGCACCATTCAGAGCCTACAGACATTAACAAGATAAAAAGGGAATATCTGAATAACTATATGCCAGTAACTTTGACAACTTAGGTGAAACGGGCAAATTCTGCGTAAGGATTCTGATACCAATTCAGAGTTGTGTGTGCGTATGTTAGGTAGGGGCGGTGGTGGTGGGGTTTTCCTCACCGGGCAATTCTCCGATACCAACCAGCTGGGTGTCCTACAGTTCAACTTAATTCTGATGCTGTCTACCCGAATATAGAGTCAGATCCCACAGGTTAAGGGCTCAGTCCCACAAGACTGCCCTCCCCCCCCCCGCCACCCCCTACCACCCACAACTTCAGCGTCCAGTTGCAAGTTTAGGTTGTCACCTGAGCTTCTAACCTACTGACTGTAGATTGGAGGTTCCAACGACCCCTTCCTTGGGTTCAACTAATTTGCTAGAGTGGTTCACAGAACTCAGAGAAACATCACTTAACTAGATCACGGGTTTTATAATAAAGAGTATAACACAGGAACAGCCGGACAGGAGCGATGCATAGGGCAGGGTGTGGGGAAAAGGTGTGGAGCTTCCATGCCCTCTCCAGGTGCTCCACTCTTCCCAGATCCCCATGTGTTCACCAACCTGGAAGCTTTTCGAAACTCATCCTTTTGAGTTTTTATGGAGGCCTCATTGCATCAGCATGATTGATTAAATCATTGGCCATTGGAGGTGGAATCCACCTCTAGCCCCTCTCCCCTCCCCTGAGGTAGGGATGGGATTCAGTGTTCTGAGCCTCTCATCACTTGGTTGGTTGGTTCTCCTGGCAATCAGCCCCCGTCCTCAGGTGTGTTCCTGCTGTCACCTCATTATCATAACAAGAGACACCAAGGTTGCTCTCATCACTTAAGAAATTCCAAGGGTTTTAGGGGCTCTGTGCCAGAAATGGGGATGAAGACCAAATATGTATTGCTTATTATAAATCACACCATCACACCTTGACAGATACAAATTACCAAAACTGCCACAAGGAGAGATGTAAAAAAAAAAATCTCACTACTGCCATATGTGTTAAAGAAATTGAATTTAGAATTAAAAACCTCCCCACCTAGAAAACTTCAGATCCAGATGGCTGCACTGACATATTCTATCACATGCTGAAGGAAGAAATCATACCAGTTCTATACAAGCTCAGAAAATAGAGGTGGAGGGAACACTTCCCATCTTCTTTTTATGATGCCAGCATAAGCCTAGTAACAACCAGGCAAAACCAGTATGAGAACAGGAATTCAGACCAATAACCCTCATGGTTGTAGATGTAAAACTCCTTAACAGAATGTCAACAAATCAAATCTAGAAATATATGAAAAAGATAATACATCATGATTAAGTTGGAGTTACCCCAGGAATGAAAGATTAGTTTATCATTTTAACATATCAACAACATATTAACCATTTAATATATTAATGGAATAAAGGAGAAAATTTGTATGATCATCTCAATAGATGCAGAAAAAGCATTTGATAAACTTTATAACGTTCATCATAAAGACTCTCAGAAAAGTGGGAATATAAGGAAACTTACCCAGTTTGATCAAGGGGACCTACGAAAAAGCCTACAGCTCTCATGCTTGGTGAAACACTGAGCACTTCACTACTAAGAGCAGGAACAGGGTAAGGATGTCTGCTCTCACCACTCTATTCAGCCTCATACTGGAGGCCCTACCAAGTGTGGTAAGTCAAGAAAAGAAATAAAAGGAGGCAGGAAAAAGGGAAGGAAGGGCTTCCCTGGTGGCACAGTGGTTGAGAGTCTGCCTGCCAATGCAGGGGACATGGGTTCGAGCCCTGGTCTGGGAAGATCCCACATGCCGCGGAGCAACTAAGCCCATGCACCACAACCACTGAGCCTGCGCTCTAGAGCCCGCGAGCCACAACTACTGACCCCACGTGCCATTACTACTGAAGCCCGTGTGCCTAGAGCCCATGCTCCGCAACAAGAGAAGCCACCGCAATGAGAAGCCCATGCACCACAATGAAGAGTAGCCCCCACCCGCCTCAACTAGAGAAACCCGCGTGCAGCAGCAAAGACCCATTGCAGCCAAAAATAAATAAATAAATAAATTTAAAAAAAAGAAAAAAAAGAAAATTACCTAAAAAAAGAAAAAGAAAAAGAGAAGGAAGAAATAAAACTCTTTATTTTCAGACAACATGATTGTGCACACAGAAAATTGTAAGGAATCTACCAAGAAAACATCCTAGAACTAATAAGTAAATTTTGCAAGGTTGTGGGTTAGAAGACTACATACAAGAATACAAGGTTAATATACAAAATCAGTGTATTTCTGTATACTAACAACAAACAATTGGGAAATGAAATAGAAAATAATAGCATTATGATTTTAATATTTTAAAGACAACCTGAATAAATTGAGAGATATGCTGTATTTATGGATTGGAAGACTCAATATTATTTTTTTAATTTATTTTATTTTATTTTATTATTATTATTTTTCTTTTTTCAAAGACTCAATATTATTAAGATGGGACTTCACCACAAATTGCTGTGTAAATCCAATTCAATCCCATTTAAAATTCTAGCAGAGTTAAAAAATTTTTTTTTGTTAGAAATAGACAAGCTGCTTCTAAAATTTATATGGAAGTGCGAAAGACAAAGAGTAGCCAAAACAATAATGAAAAAGAACAAAGTTTGGAGGACTTACAGTACTATTTTATAATACTGACTCAAAGCTACAAAAATCAAGACAGAGTAGAATGGTGTAATGATAGATATATAGAACAATGAAAGAATGGAGAGTTTGGAGACCCATATCTATATGATCATTTGAATTCAGTGGGGTGAGTTCAAGTGGTGCTGGAACAAAAATGAACCGCCATCTTTACGTCACATGGAAAAGTTAACCCCAAATAGATCACTGATATAAATGTAAATGCTAAGACAATAAAACTTCTAGCCAAGAACAAAATATACATGGCTTTGAGGGGTAAACAAATATTTCTGAGACAAGACACAAAAATCACTAACCGGAGAAGGAAAAAGAATTATAAGTTGGACTTCATCCAAAATAAAAACTTCTGCTCTTTGTAAAATACCACTAAGAAAATGAAAAGTTAAACCACAGATGGGGAGAAAATATTTGCAAAATATATATCTGATCAAGGACTTGCTTCCAGAATATATTATAAAGAAGTCTTCCAACTCAATAATAATAAGGCAACCTAACTTTAAATATGGGCAGAAGTGAGCTCCATAAAAGAAGATACATGAATTACATATAAGCACATGAAAAGATATTCACTAGCACCAATCATCAGGGAAAAAATGCAAATTAAAACTATCAATACAATGAGCTACCGCTATGCTCCCATTGGAATGGCTAAAATTAAGATTAAAAATACCAAGGGTTGTTGAATATGTGGCGCAAATGACTTCTTACATATTGCTGATAGGGATGTAAAATGACACAGCCACTTAAGAAAACATGTTGGCGGTTTTCAGAAAGTTAAGCATACATTTATCGGGTGACCCACTCCTAGGTATTTACCCAAAGGACATGAAAACAGTGTCCACAAAAAGACTTGTATGTGAATGTTCCTAACAGCTCTATTCATAATATCCCCAAATTTGAAACAACCCAAATACCCATTAAGAGATGAATGGAAAACAAATTATGGCACGTCCATGTAATGGAATAATACTCACACTTAAAAAGAATGAATTATTGATGTACTCAACAACATGAGTGAATCTCAGAACGTTGAGGAAAAGAATCCAGACTTGGCAGAGTACGTAATGTATGATTCTACTTATTTAAAATTCCAGAACTGAGTAAACTAACCTGTAGTGACAGAGAGCACATCAGTGGTTGCCTGGGCCTGGGCAGGGCTTTGATCGATCACAAAGAAGCATCAAGGGACTTGGGGTGATAGAAATGTTCTGTACCTTGATTGTGTGGTGGTGATTTTATGGATGTATACATTGGTTAGAATTCCTTGAACTGTTCATTCTGTTCTATTTTGCTGCCTCATTTGCATCCATTCATTTATTCAACAAAAAGTTATTGAAGTTTTATGACTATGCCAGGAAGTTCCTAGGGGAACTTTTAATTTTTTTTTTGGCCTTGCTGCGTGGCTTGTGGGATTTTAGTTCCCCGACCAGGGATCGAGCCCAGGCCCTCCGTAGTGGAAGTGCGGAGTCCTAATCACTGGACCGCCAGGGAATTCCCCCTAGGGGAACAGAGATAGAAAAAAACAGTAGCCTCTGCCCTTAGGGAGCTCACTGTAAAGGGGGAAGAGACAGATTAGAAAGCTTCATTTAGGGTATTGTGCGACAACTAAGGGTACACGTGTAGCCGTGTGAGCATGAGACAGGAGGGTCTAACAGCCTGCAAGAGGAGAGGGAAGATGGTGGCCCTTGAGTGGAGTCTTAAAGGACATGTAGAAATTTCTGAAGCAGGTGGTGGCAGAATGTTACAGAGAGAACAGTATGGCAAAGGCAAAGTGTGAGAGAATGATTAAGGAGGAAATCCACCAAAATATTAAGGAAGAATAAGTCATATTAAAATAAACATTTGATAGTCTGTACATCAATTTCCATATAAGACTTTTCTCTGCCATTGCCTCTGAGTAAGGAGTATATATGGTATGAGTAAAACACACAGCTTGGAGTCCGGAACTTATTTTTGCTGCTTTTCTTTCTGGTTCAAACTGGTTTTTTTTTTTTTTCCCCCCGGTATGCGGGCCTCTCACTGTCGTGGCCTCCCCCGTTGCGGAGCACAGGCTCCGGATGCGCAGGCTCAGCGGCCATGGCTCACGGGCCCAGCCGCGGCCTCTCCCGTTGCGGAGCACAGGCTCCGGATGCGCAGGCACAGCGGCCACGGCTCACGGGCCCAGCCGCTCCTCGGCATGTGGGATCTTCCCGGACCGGGGCACGAACCCGTGTTCCCTGCATTGGCAGGCGGGTTCTCAACCACTGCGCCACCAGGGAAGCCCTCAAACTGTTTTTGATAGATTAAAGTTCTACACAGGGGACCTCTAGTATATTTTGTGACAAGAATCTGATTTTTTATAAAAGCTAGATCTAGCTAGCTGTAAGCGAGTAATTTTTTACAAAGTCAACCTGTATAATCTGTTCATTCTCACAGGCAAATTGGCCTGAGGACCCTGAGAAACAGTGATATTGGTGATAGTATTTTTTTAAGCTTTCCTTTTTATTTTTAAATTTATTTTTAAATTTTTATTACTTATTTTTGGCTGCATTAGGTCTTTGTTGCTGCGCGCGGGCTTTCTCTAGTAGTGGCGAGCAGGGGCTACTCTTCATTGTGGTGTGCAGGTGTCTCATTGTGGTGGCTTCTCTTGTTGCGGAGCACGGGCTCTAGGCGCCCAGGCTTCAGCAGTTGTGGCACGTGGGCTCATTAGTTGTGACTCGCGGGTTCTAGAGCGCATGCTCAGTAGTTGTGGTGCATGGGCTTTGTTGCTCCGCAGCATGTGGGATCTTCCTGGGCCAGGGCTTGAACCCGTGTCCCCTGCATTGGCAGGTGGATTCTTATCCACTGCGCCACCAGGGAAGTCCAAGCTTTCCTTTTTAAAGAGTTAAATCAGATAGTTCTTCTCCTTTTTAAATATCTTAATGTATTCTGGTTTTGTAGCTGCCTTCATTTATTTAATCTTTGCTTCTGCTAATTTCCTTCCTCTACTGTTTTATAACCTGTGAAACTTCTGGGGTCTTATGGTGTGGTTTTGCTTTTCTTTTCATTTTTTTAAAATAAATTTATTTATTTATTTATGGCTGCATTGGGTCTTCGTTTTTGGGTCTCTGTTGCTGCGTGCGGGCTTTCTCTAGATATGGCGGGCTACTCTTCGTTGCGGTGCCGGGCTTCAGTAGTTGTGGCTCATGGGCTCTAGAGTGCAGGCTCAATAGTTGTGACGCACGGGCTTAGTTACTCCTGTCATGTGGGATCTTCCCAGGGCTCGAACCTGTGTCCCCTGCATTGGGAGGCAGATTCTTAACCACTGCGCCACCAGGGAAGTCCCGGTTTTGCTTTTCCATAGGTAATCCGAACAGGCAAGGTCAGGAAAAGAAAATTTGTTTTTGTTAGATTAACTACATATATTTCACTTTGGCTTCCAAGATGGTCTCAAGGCTCCTCGTAGGGAAAGAGGCTAGTAGGGTATTTTTGGTCTTAGACTGAAAATACAGGCCATCAGAATAGATTCCCAATAGCTGGATATAAAAGAGTCATTAAGCCTTTGCAAAGGGTGATGAGGTTGTATAGTTTATACTTTATTTTGCCTAAAATATGTAAATTAGGATAAAAAGTTAGTTAGTAATCATTTGATTTCCGGCATACAATATGTATCTATTTGTCTTCAGTTTTGAGTGTTACATCCTTTTAATATTTTTTATTCCTGTTATAACTTAGGTATTTATGCTCTTGACATTTACTAGCCTTAATATTTATTTAATCCTTTTTTAAAAAATTTATTTTTGGCTGCATTGGGTCTTCTTTGCTGCGCGTGGGCTTTCTCTAGTTGCGGCGAGCAGGGGCTACTCTTCGTTGCGGTGTGCAGGCTTCTCGTTGTGGTGACTTCTCTTGTTGCGGAGCACAGCCTCTAGGCGCATGGGCTTCAGTAGTTGTGGTACGCAGTCTCAGTAGTTGTGGCTCTCAGGCTTAGTTGCTCTGTGGCATGTGGGATCTTCTGGACTAGGGCTTGAACCCGTGTCCCCTGCATTGGCAGGTGGATTCTTAACCACTGCGCCACCAGGAAAGTCCCTATTTAATCTTTTTTTTTTTTTTTGGCGGTACGCAGGCCTCCCTCTGTTGCGGCCTCTCCCGTTGCGGAGCACAGGCTCCGGACGCGCAGGCTCAGCGGCCATGGCCCACGGGCCCAGCCGCTCCACGGCATGTGGGATCTTCCCGGACCGGGGCACGAACCCGCGTCCCCTGCATCGGCAGGCGGACTCTCAACCACTGCGCCACCAGGGAAGCCCCATGACTTGATATCTTTAAAGTGTCAACTTATGGTACACAGATGACTAGCATCTTCTGTTGCTTCAGTGTGTTAAATTACTGAGGTAAAGCCATGTGCCGAATTTATTGAGTCTCAGGGATGGTCTTTTAAGACTAAGGTTTAGAGGCAAATTTTCTAGAGGTGTTTTAAGTTTCTGCCTATCCTTTCTCTAGAGTGGTAAGTTGGTCATATATAAATATTTTTTCTGAAGAGAGCCTGCAGTTCATTTAAAGTTGAGAGGCTGTAACAGGATTGAAGGTACAGGTGCTTCTCCACGTGATGTCTTACTGTCCCACATGAAACATTTGTTCAGAGCAAATGGCAGGTCCATTGTCCCCTGAATGTACATGAAGTCTGAAATGTTTTCATGTTTGAAGTGTGAAGTGTTTTCATGTTTGTTCATGTTCATTTTGCCTGAAATGCTTTTCCCATGTCTTGTCATTTATGTAAATCCCATACTTCCTTCAAAGTCTGGCTCACATTTTACCTGCTTAGAAAGCTCCCCCTCTGACCGTAGTGATCGTAGGTGGAGAAGATGTTCCCAGTACTGGGGGAGATGGCCTTGCTCTCTGTAATCTTCTTCCCTTGTTGTTTGTTTCTTCTGGACTCCTGCTGTCCAGTTACCCTTATTTCCAGTGCTGTTTGTGCAGATAATCCACTATCCAAAATCCTTGGGTTTTTCAGAAGTCAGAAGTTTTCAGGTTTTAGAAATGTCAGATGATGCTGATTGTGGGATAGCCCGCAGCTATCAGAGTAGTAATTTCTGTAAAATGTATGAATATTCATACTAACACATAAATGCTTAGAAAGAACATTGTGTCAGGGCAGGGCAGGGCAGGTTTCACTATTGATGAGTTACAAAAACGTTTTGACTTTCAGAGCTGTTTGAATTTCAGAAGTGTCAATATAAGATTATAGATATGTATTATCTAATTTTTTAGAAGTATAAACTGTGTATTGGGAAAATATGACACTATGATTTTTTTTTCATTCTTTCTCTTTACTTATAGAAATGAATCAGTACCCTGATCAACTTTCAAAGGTGACCTATGTGTGTATTATGTGTGTACATATGTGTATGTATGTATGTGTCTATCTAGTATTAACTGGTAGACGTTTCATTTCTTATTGTAGCTCCAGTTCTCCCAGGTTTGAATAGTGGTAGCCTCTTCAAACTTTCTCCTGGGTCCTTTACACATGAAGCTAATTGTTTTTGGAAGCTTCCTTGCTGTCCAGTTTGATTTTCCAGCATATCTTTTATGTATATTTCCTGCTCAAGACCTGGAATCAGCCATTCCTCCAAAGAGCCCTGCTTTTCTTTAGTGGTAGATGATATCCAAGATCATGTCTGGAAGTTAGAGATGTTCATTGCTACTGGGTTGCACTGTGAATGTCCTTTTCGTACTAACATTTTATTTTGAAATAGTGTTAGACCCACAGAAAAGTTGCAAAATAGTACAGAGAGTTCCTTTATATCCTTCATCCAGATTTCCCTACTGTAAACATCTTAAATAACCACAGTACAATAATCAAAATGGGGAAATTAGTATTGCTGCACTGTTATTATTAAATTGCATACTGTGTTTAGGAATGATTTGTACAAGCTTGATCGCAGCTGTGTGTTTAGTCTCCAAGTCCTTTTTTTGGGTCCGAACTTTTGTTTAGTGGTTCTTAACTATTAAGGTGTGTCAGAATCCCCTGAGAACTTCTGAAAATCGGGTGCCTGAAACCCCCTTTCCCCCATCTTCTAGAATTTTTCAGTCTCAAGGTGGGGATAGAATATACGGTGTCACTGTAGGTATTTAGGGATTTTGCTAGAATCCCATCCGCTCCAAAAGCTTAGTGAGATCATTTGAGGAAAGATGGAATTTGTGTTTTGCCCTCAAGTGGTGTTAATGACCCCCCCCGACCCCAAAATAAAAATTATTCTATCTTAAAGTGATTCGAGTTTGCTGCTCCTAGTGCCAGAGATTCCTATTATACTTAGAACTGTCCTTCCGTATTTATTAACTCATTGCACAAATATTAGTTGAGCACCTTCTGAGTACCAGGCACTGGGGATCCAGCTCTGAAAAAGTACAGACACGGTCTGGTCCCTGCATTCGTGGGTGTGCTTGGATGGGGGGAAGCTGGAACAATTGCGCCAAAGAAATTATCATAGAGCGCGGTGAGTGGGGAGGGCGGGGG
>NC_041224.1:16205152-16212448 GCF_002837175.3 Physeter macrocephalus
GGGGGCTGTGAGTACACGCAGCAGGCACGGCGGAGCGCGGTGAGTGGGGAGGGCGGGGGCTGTGAGTACACGCAGCAGGCACGGCGGAGCGCGGTGAGTGGGGAGGGCGGGGGCTGTGAGTACACGCAGCAGGCACGGCGGAGCGCGGTGAGTGGGGAGGGCGGGGGCTGTGAGTACACGCAGCAGGCACGGCGGAGCGCGGTGAGTGGGGAGGGCGGGGGCTGTGAGTACACGCAGCAGGCACGGCGGAGCGCGGTGAGTGGGGAGGGCGGGGGCTGTGAGTACACGCAGCAGGCACGGCGGAGCGCGGTGAGTGGGGAGGGCGGGGGCTGTGAGTACACGCAGCAGGCACACCTCCCCTGGTGTGGGGAGCAGGGAGAATCTTCCTGGGGAGGTTGTGTTATCTCTAAGTCGGTAGGAGTTAGCTATGTAGAAAGAAGAGAAGAATGTTCTGGGAACAGCCTTAGTTTCTGAATATGCCCCAGGGCTACAGCTTGGGAGAAGTTCTAATATCTCACTGGAGAGATGTGTACAAGACCAAGGAAGAGAAAAATGTAGAAGTGAACACTACCCTTTACTGGGTCTTTTCAAAGCATTCAAGTTTTCATAGAAATAGCAGCTCTCATTTTTACTCATATTTTATCAGTTTCCATATCATATAAGCTACATATTAACAATACCAAAAGTAAAACTGACATAAAGAGATTTGTGCAAAGATAAACTGTGTTAAGAGTCTCGTTTGATGGGAGGAGAAATAAGTGGCTAGAGAAAATCTTCGCAAACATAAGAGGTGAGCTTGTTATGGGACCAGCCAGCATTCATTCATACCGCGGGAACTGAGAATTCTGGTTTGTCTGGCAGGTATGTTAGGCAGAGGTCAATTTAACCAACATCGACTGTACTTATAGTTTGGGGAGTAAGATGAGTTCATTGAGAAGGATGAGGAGAGAGAAGAGGGCCAAGGGTAAAACATTAGGGACCACCACCAATAAAGGAAAGAGAGAGGCAGACAAACCAGCTAAAGAGTTTTAAGAAGAACTGGTTAAAAACAAGTTTTCCAGGATCCTCACTTTTTAGATTTTGAGGCCTTTGAATCTGACCTTTGTACTTAGACTCGCCATTGCAGTGTTTTTCAAAGATTCTTTAGGTGGTCCTCTTGGGCAAGATCGCAGAAGCAGTGAGGCAGAGTGTTTGGGAGACCAGGTGGAGTACAGGAGCAAGCTGATGGGGGTCTCCATCAAGGCAGTGACAGTGGGAATGGAAAAGGGACAGATTTGCTACAGATTTTAGCTGAAGTGCCAGGAGTTGGTAACCAGATGTGAGAGGTAAGGAAGAGGGAATCTGGAGGACTCTGGTTTCTGTTTGCCTGACCAAGGGGACGAATGGTGCTGCCATTATGCAAATGAGGTGGTACAGAGCTGGGGCAGGTTGTGAAAAGGAAGACCCATTCCATTTTGGACACGTGGTCTAAGGTTTCTAGGTGCATGTGCTTAGTGAGAATTCAGACATGCAGATTTGGAGCTTGGGAGAAAGGGTGGAGCTGAAGAGAGGTTTGGAAGTAATTCATAATTAAAATCATGGGTCTGGAGGATGACATCATCTAGGGATAGTGTGAGACATGAGGTAGAATTGTAATTTAGACAGGAAGGAGGAAGTCCATCTTAAGAATAGTAATAATTATTTATTAAGTGTCTGTTAGATACTGTTTCAAGTACGTTACAGATGTTATTTTATTTCATACTAAAAACTCCATGAGAGCAGGTGTTAAAATTGTCTCCATTTTACAGCTGAATGAGTTGAGGCTCAAAAGTTAAGCCATCGGCTCCCGGTCATACATTTGTAGGTGGCAGTTGAAATCTGCTTTCTTACAAGGAAGGAATGGTTAGAGAATAGGAAGAAAACCAAGAGTGGTAATATGGTACCCAGGATGAGAGACATCTAAGGTGTTGTTACAGTGTAAGACGTCCTGAGAGAGGGAGAGGACCAAGAGGTACCCTCTGGATTGAGCACAGCGTCAGGGTCACTGGTGCTGCCTCAACCTCGAGTCGTTGGGAGCTGGCTTGTGGGATGCAGTCGGCATGGTTGATTTATTGTACCACCTCCCTAAGTTGTGATTTCGTTGAATGTATAAAGGCTAGCCTGTGATACCCAGAAAGAAGGAAAAAGCAATAATCTTTTTAAAAAGCAAATAATCATAAACATAGAATAAGACTTTTAGGCAAAGACTTTCCTTCATGATGTAACAGTGTGAACGTACCAGCGTTTGAAAGATGATGTTGTTCTGCCAGTGAGCTGTTGCTGCTTGGACAGGAAAAGGAGGGGAAGATCCTATTTGCCGATCGCATCACTGCAGAGCTCCCGTAACAGCCCTCGGTGCTGACGAGGGCTGAGTCAGAGAAGACGCGCAGGCTGCGCTCTAGGCAGTCATGGCCCAGTTCAGGATTTTAGACTGCATGATCAACCACAATTGGAGTTTATTGTGCAATCTGTATTGTGCATGGAGTGGTCAGGTTTGTTGGATAAATATATATATTTGCTTTTTAATTCAAACCTAATGTATAAAGCAAAAAAAAAAAAAATCGGTGAAAATGCTGGCTATGAAGTCACTGTCTTCCGGTAACAGTGAAAAAGTAATCTTTAGACTATGACTCCTAATTGAAATATTTGTTTAGCATAGCGTATCTCAAATCTCATCATCTGAATTCCTCTAAAAGACTTAACTCTGAAGTTGCACAGATGAGACTTTATTTGTAGAGCTTTAAGTGGTGGTGGGGAGGGGAAGTTAGACCAAATTACTTAAAAAATAAAACTAGGAAAAATTAAAGCAATAAATTGAGACTCGGCAAATGTTATACATTTTTAGAGACATTTAACATTATATTTATAAGAAGGTAGGCAAGATTTGGAATGAGTTGCTTTTTAACTAGTTTTTCATTTTTAACGAAATATAGTTCTTGATTTCTTTCAGTATGGGATTAAATGTAAGTTCTTGTTTAGAATCTGATATTCGACTACTAGACAGCCTTTTGAGAAAATAGTTATTTTGCAATAGAGAAACTTTGCTGGGTATTTTTTTTTAATGACAGTTATCATATGCTTTTGAGTTTTCTCCCCTAAGAAGCAAAAACTCTTATTTCTCTCTTCAACATTCAATCAGCATTGTTATTATCAAGTACAGTCTGCTTTTGTAATTCATAAATAATATTGTACATATTTAGCATAATAGCTTCTGTTAGAAAATAGAAAGAAACCTGATTGATATCTTTTGTTCCAGTTATCAGTGAATTATGAATTATTTACCTTGTAGGGTTATTAATCACTTTGTGGATTTCTGTCTTCATTATTTTAAAGAGTTCTTTAGTATTGTTTGAAATTTAGAAGAAAAACTAAATTTAAAATATTGAAAGCAGTGAATGATAAGTGAAATGTACCCCGCCCAACGTAGACACACACACACACAGACACACACACACACACACACACACACACACACACACACACACACACACACACACCCCACACACACACCCTGCCATTTCTCGGTTCCCCCATAGCCATGGCATGAACAGAATGTTACGAGACATGAACTTAGTTCCAAGTGGGACTTTTGGATCCCTAATACCTTTCTTTATGCCATATTCTCTTTATTCGGGAATGGTGACAAGGTGTTTTCATAGTTTCTGTTGGGCACAATAGACTAATTTATCAGAGAAATTAGAAATGGAGAAGGTCATTTCATCTATATTTTTTCCAGCAAGAGATTGATCCCTCAATGCACTTTCTAGTTCTTTCCCTAATGGATTTACATTACCATAAAAATATGGATTTCGAATGGCTACATAGAGAATAAAAGAAGATAGATACTACAATTATCTTAGCATGTAAAAAATAATAGTGTTTAGTTTGACCCTATTACTAAACTTATTGGTGTCATCAGAAAACTTTCTACTTTAAGATCTGGGACCTTGTCAAGACTTCTTCATTCTAGCTAATCCCAAAGGAATCTTGTGGTTGCAACAGAATCTAGGGATGAGTTGATCCAGTAAGCCAACAATAGAAAGTGCTTTTGGACATGCCTTGGCCTGGGGTTTTGCAGGATTGCTGTTGCTACTTACCCTGTGGTTTAGATCTGACAGTAGGCTATTTAGTTGCTAGCATCTCTCAGAAGAAGAGTTTGCAGAACTTAGCATGAAGTAAAAATGGCAAGTGACCACATCTCCTGTGGCTTTTATGTCACCACTTAAGTAAGGTATTTGGTGGAAGTCACCGACTCAATGCTTTTGGGACTAGGCAGGTTCCATAAAAGTGTAAAGGGAGTTGGGGAGAGTCAAGTATAGGACAACAGGGGCTGGTGGAGACTGTGGCTAACTGGGGATTCAGCTTCAGGAGATGACTAATTCAAGTTTTTCAGAATTCTGAGATCTAAGCAAAACACATCTGTGGCCAGATGTGGCTCTCAGCTTCCAGTGTGTAACTTCTGATTTATAGAAAGACTTAGGGCAGCAGCTGGATTTATTTGAGTTTTATTATTGAAGCTAAGCTAGGGATGTTGCTGGACACCTTTGGAAGGCTTATGGTATTGGTAGGGGAGCATGGGAAAGAAAGAAAAGGAGTAGATGAAAAGGCAGGATGAGGATGGAGCTGGCTCTGTGACGGCTCTAGCATTACTCACCTCTGCTTCCTCACTTCTAACAGTACCTGCGTCAGGCAGTGTTGTGACGATTAAATGAGACCACCTGGATACAGCGTTTCACACAGTACCTGGCATGATAAGTGCTTAATACATGCTTGCTATTATTAATATATATACTAGGTTAATACAGTAGACCTAGAGGCAATGCTCTGTGACATTTATATTGGAAATAAAAAGATGGGAGTAAAGTGGTTCCATTAATTTAATTTCTAAAGTTGTAAAAAAAAAAAAAAAAAGAAAAAAGAAAAAAAAAACCTGTAAATAAAACGTATGGTCACATGTAAAAATTGGAAAATATAAAGTTGATTTACCTAGCTC
This sequence comes from Physeter macrocephalus, assembly GCF_002837175.3. NCBI lineage: Eukaryota > Metazoa > Chordata > Mammalia > Artiodactyla > Physeteridae > Physeter > Physeter macrocephalus. Next base: position 16,210,164 of record NC_041224.1, read on the forward strand.
AGTACAACTCCTGCTAATATTTTGATACGTATACTGCCAGGTTTCTTTTTCCTGTGCACAGTGTTTTTTCCCTCTGTGTGTGTGTGTGGTGGGCGGGAGAGTGTATTTTACAAGTTGTAATCGTATTATGCACATTTTGCCATGTTGTGACATCATTTTTAATGGCTGCATAATATTCTAGCTAGAAGATATACACACATATATAACATATTTAATATTTTATGTATATTATCAATATAATTGTTGAACGTTTAAATTGCTTCTAGATTTTTGCTATTAGAAATAAAGTATGGTGAATATCTGTGATTAAAATTGTTTTCCTGTTTAGGATTATTTTCATTGGCTACAATCTCAGAAGCAAAATTACTGGGTCAGTGATGCATAACTTTAACAAAATACATCTTATATTAATTAAGACAATCTTTGAGAAGAGAGTATTCTTGGACTTTGTGAGAGATGAGTGAAGTTTTAAATTTTATAGATAGTAAGTAATATTGTTAATTTCCACAACAGCATTAGGAAGAGAAGAACCCTGTGTTTCTCTCTCCCTGTTTTCCATGTTGGTATGTGAGAAATTTCAAATGTTCTAATCAGCATTTAGAACTAGGGGCCGACTGTTTGCGGGCAGCAGAGTCAGATCCAAGGAGTTGGGCATTAAAGCTTCATGTCGATGACAGAGCCCATCATCCAGTTCTTGGTTTTCCCACAAATCCAGTGCAGCTGGTACTGCACAACTCAGAAGGAAAACTGAGAAGCACCAAGCATGGGAGGCCCTGGCATTGTCATTCTTTGTTTGTGTTTGTATAGAGCCTACAGTTTGTTTTTAGCTCAGCAGCCAGTCTGATCCTGTTCAGCATCAGAGCGTGATTACTCTACTCCAAGTCCCCAGAGACTGCCCGTAATTACTCTACTCCAAGTCCCCAGAGACTGCCCGGCTCACTCAGCATAAGAGCCCAAGGCCTTATGTGATTTGTCCCCCTCCCTCCATTGTCACCATGACCTTGTTTCCACTTAGATCTTTCCCTATTCACTCTTCTCTAACCACACCGGTCTCCTTGCTGTTCAACCCCAGGGCCTTTGCTCTTGCTGTCTCTTCCCTCTTCCTGAAGTGCTCTTCTCGCAGATCTCCGCATGGCTCACCGCGTCACTTTCTTCAGGTTCTTACTCACTCGTCCCCTTCCCAATGAAGTGTTCTATTCAAATTTGTTATAAAATGTTAAGAAGGGAGAAATAATCATACCATTAAAGAAGATCCATTTGTTTTCTCTGAAAGAAGATTATAAAAATGATTAGCAACTTTATTATTTCACAGAAATAGTCATTCTGTATATAAGTCCATTTCAGGGAAGGAGAGCCAGAGAGGAATGCTGGATTGTTTCCTTGAATTGGAAACCAGGAGAGAGCCACACTGAGGACCCAGGCTTAAATTCTTCCTCTCTTCCATGGTGGAGAACTTTTTTAAAAAATTGCTTCCCCCTCCCCCTTGAAGCTCCTCTCCTTTACTATTAAGAAGCAGTTGGGGGCTTCCCTGGTGGCGCAGTGGTTGCGCGTCCGCCTGCCAATGCAGGGGAACCGGGTTCGCGCCCCGGTCTGGGAGGATCCCACATGCCGCGGAGCGGCTGGGCCCGTGAGCTGTGGCCGCTGAGCCTGCGCGTCCGGAGCCTGTGCTCCGCAACAGGAGAGGCCGCAGCAGAGGGAGGCCCGCATACCACAAAAAAAATAAATAAATAAAAAATAAAAAATAAAAAAAATAAAAATAAAAGAAGCAGTTGGTAGCCTAGGGCTCACTCTGTCACTTAGAGCTGTTAGGACAAGCTGTTGTTTCTCACACCAGTCGAAGGAGGCTTTCACTTGATAACCTAGGGAATTGGGAATAGGTCTTTTGACACTTAAGGTATCTTAAATTCTCACTACTCTGTGGTCCACAGACCTGTAGTGTCTGTGCTCCCGGGAAGTTTGTAAGAAATGAAGACTTTGAGGTCCCAGCCCAAACTTAAGAATTAGCATTCTAACAAGATCCTCCGGTGATTCTTCTGCACTTTAAAGCTCCTGGAAAGAGATAAAGTTGGTTTTCGTTGTTTTGTGTGTTTTTTTTTTGTGGTACTCGGGCCTCTCACTGTTGTGGCCTCTCCCGTTGCGGAGCACAGGCTCCAGATGCGCAGGCCCAGCGGCCATGGCTCATGGGCCCAGCCGCTCCGCGGCACGTGGGATCCTCCCGGACCGGGGCACGAACCCGTGTCCCCCGCATCGGCAGGCGGACTCCCAACCACTGCGCCACCAGGGAA
>NC_041224.1:16214446-16218034 GCF_002837175.3 Physeter macrocephalus
GGAGGATCCCACATGCCGCGGAGCGGCTGGGCCCGTGAGCTGTGGCCGCTGAGCCTGCGCGTCTGGAGCCTGTGCTCCGCAACAGGAGAGGCCGCAGCAGAGGGAGGCCCGCATACCACAAAAAAAATAAATAAATAAAAAATAAAAAATAAAAAAAATAAAAATAAAAGAAGCAGTTGGTAGCCTAGGGCTCACTCTGTCACTTAGAGCTGTTAGGACAAGCTGTTGTTTCTCACACCAGTCGAAGGAGGCTTTCACTTGATAACCTAGGGAATTGGGAATAGGTCTTTTGACACTTAAGGTATCTTAAATTCTCACTACTCTGTGGTCCACAGACCTGTAGTGTCTGTGCTCCCGGGAAGTTTGTAAGAAATGAAGACTTTGAGGTCCCAGCCCAAACTTAAGAATTAGCATTCTAACAAGATCCTCCGGTGATTCTTCTGCACTTTAAAGCTCCTGGAAAGAGATAAAGTTGGTTTTCGTTGTTTTGTGTGTTTTTTTTTTGTGGTACTCGGGCCTCTCACTGTTGTGGCCTCTCCCGTTGCGGAGCACAGGCTCCGGATGCGCAGGCCCAGCGGCCATGGCTCATGGGCCCAGCCGCTCCGCGGCACGTGGGATCCTCCCGGACCGGGGCACGAACCCGTGTCCCCCGCATCGGCAGGCGGACTCCCAACCACTGCGCCACCAGGGAAGCCCAGTGCTTCTTTTTTAATCACTGGATAAGAGACTAGTTAATCAAGGATACCTGAACCCAAAGAACAAGAGCTCAACTTTTCTTGTTTTATGCTTCATTATTGACATAGATGGGAAAAACTGGAACCATCTTTAACTTTTATTGTTTTAATTCAGGTAGCCTGAAAAGGAGAACTTCAGGTTAAGGACCCTGAGGATTTTGCCTTGCGAGGCATAATAGTGTAAATGGTCTTTTCTCTTGGCTCGACTTCCAGTTCAACCATCTGTGTAGCCTGCGGTGTGCTGTTTTTGTCATCTTCTCTCTCACTTATGTGCACTGCCCGCTTCCACGTACGTGGCCTGGGCCTGGAGATGTGTAGGTGATACCAGCTGGAAGAAGCTTGCTGCTGGGCAGGGTGAATATGGGATTAGCAGAAACACTTACACTTTCCGGGATACCACTGACATTGCCAAGACACCCAGATGGCTAATTTTCCACAGGTAGAGCTTGCACGTGAAACCAGGGGGGCTGAGGATTCAAGGAGAGAGGCCTCTTAATCACTGTTAGGAGAAATCCAAGCAGATCATTTCTACATTTCACCAGTAGTGTTTGAGAACCATTCACCTAAAATTGTATTACTGGTCTAAGACGGGAGAGATAAAAACCATCCCCATGCCCCTGTGACTGGCCTTATAACACCAAGGCTCTAAAATGCTGAAAAAATGTCACAAGGAGCTTTTTAGTTCAGTATTTTGTGAGAGGTAAAAATAGGTAACATTTAGCGAGCACTTAGTATGTATGTCAGACACTTTACGTAGTTGACCTCCTTTAATTCTTATAGCAACGCTACAGAGATGATATTATTTTCATATTCTCATTTTACAAGTGAGGAAACAGGGCTTTTTTTTTTTTGCGGTACGCGGGCCTCTCACTGTTGTGGCCTCTCCTGTTGCGGAGCACAGGCTCCGGACGCGCAGGCTCAGCGGCCATGGCTCACGGGCCCAGCCGCTCCGCGGCATGTGGGATCCTCCCGGACCGGGGCATGAACCCGTGTCCCCTGCATCGGCAGGCGGACTCTCAACCACTGCGCCACCAGGGAAGCCCTAGGAAACAGGGCTTAAGTTACTTGCCCAGGGCCACACAGCCCGGAAGCTGCAGAGCAGGATGGGATGTAAACCTCGGGGCGGGGGTCAAGCTCTGGAGTCCCTGCCCTTACCTCTCACTCTGCACTGAAGGAGTTGATATACTGATAATAGCAACTCATCAGCTTTTTTAAAACTAGTAATTCTAAAGCTGTATTAAGAATGTAGAGTAAGTGGTAAAGAATTTTTGTATGTATGTTGGAATATAAACATATATATATTTCCAACTGATGACCAATGTAGGAAGCAATAGAGAAAAACAGAAGGAAAAAGGAGAAGGGAATCGGACCTTTGGCCGCCCAGAATAAAGACTACTCAACCTCAACAAAAAAAGGAGAAGGGAAGGGGGAAAAAAGGGATAGGAATGTCTGGAATGATGGATACACAAGATTGAAGAAGAGATAAAAGGTTAAAAGAAAGATAAGGAAACAAAAAGGGAGAATTTGGTTTTGCCTTGAATAGTGGTAGCTGTGAGGTTTAAGGTGCCTTTTGTAATGATGGTTAGTTGATAAGTCACTTTCTTAGCCCTTCTGATACTGAAACTTTAGCATTATTAATACATATAAATATAAACATAAATATATTATGAGTTGGTAAATATAAGCAATTCATGATAAACACAGTCTATGTGAGCAGAGTTTAATGTTGAAATAAAGTTTTAAAAAGTAGTGTTGTTAATGTCCTTTAGCGATATTCATAATTGCTCTTGAGCTGCAAAGTGGTTAAGTTAGAATAGTGACCTATTAGTTTAAATATCTAGATTATATTGATGGTGAACGGCAAGCCGGCAGTCTCTGGATCTGTTACTTAGAGGGCCCAGAGGCTGACTCTGTCTTGGCCTAGGTATACTGCCTGGGAGCTTTTGATGGGTGAAAGAAATCAGGTTTAAATGAATGAGAAAGACAAAATGGAAATTTCTGAAGGAAAAGGCAGATTCCAGAAGGACAGACCAGATGGTCTGTGGATGAATGGAATGGCAAATTCGTCTGTCTTGATGATAGTTGGACTTGATCGCAAGGAGAAAAGCACTTACAAACATTAGCTTTTGTTTCTTTGTTTTTTGTTTGTGTGTGTGTGTGTGTGTGTGTGTGTGTGTGGTATGCGGGCCTCTCACCGTTGTGGCCTCTCCGGTTGCGGAGCACAGGCTCCGGACGCACAGGCGCAGTGGCCATGGCTCACGGGCCCAGCCGCTCCGCGGCATGTGGGATCCTCCCGGACCGGGGCACGAACCCGTGTCCCCTGCATCGGCAGGCGGACTCTCAACCACTGCGCCACCAGGGAAGCCCCAAACATTAGCTTTTGATGTTCCCTCCTCCCCAGCTTCGGGGAAGACTGCTTGGCAAGTCAGATGGTCTGGGGAAAGAAAGAGCCTTGGACTATGAGTAGAGGCTCCTGCATACTTGTCTGCTCTGTCACCTCCTGGTTGTGTGATGCTGAACAGTTCTGTCAGTTCTCTGCATTTCAGTGTTCTTATCTATAATCTGATTAGAGGATTTTCAGGGCTTCCTTCTTCCAGTAGTAACAAAAAGTAATTCTTTTTTTTTTTTTTAACATCTTTATTGGAGTATAACTGTTTTACAGTGGTGTGTTAGTTTCTGCTTTATAACAAAGTGAATCAGCCATACATACACACACATGTCCCCATATCTCTTCCCTCTTGCGTCTCCCTCCCTCCCACCCTCCCTATCCCACCCCTCCAGGTGGTCACACAGCACCGAGCTGATCTCCCTGTGCCATGCGGCTGCTTCCCACTAGCTATCTATTTTACATTTG
>NC_041224.1:16219169-16221796 GCF_002837175.3 Physeter macrocephalus
TGGCATTTTTCACAGAAGTAGAACAAAAAATTTCACAATTTGTATGGAAACACAAAAGACCCCGAATAGCCAAAGCAATCTTGAGAACGAAAAATGGAGCTGGAGGAATCAGGCTCCCTGACTTCAGATTATACTACAAGGCTACAGTAATCAAGACAGTATGGTACTGGCACAAAAACAGAAATATAGATCAATGGAACAGGATAGAAAGCCCAGAGATAAACCCACACACATATGGTCACCTTATCTTTGATAAAGGAGGGAAGAACATACAGTGGAGAAAAGACAGCCTCTTCAATAAGTGGTGCTGGGAAAACTGGACAGCTACATGTAAAAGTATGAAATTAGAACACTCCCTAACACCATACAAAAAAAGCAATTCTTACATCATAAGAAGCAAAGGAGGAGAGCCAGAGAGAGAGAGTGTGGGCAAGGCCGAGGTTGCAGTCTTTTGTAATCTGATCTTGGAAGTGACACCCATCACATTTGACGAATTCCATTCATTAGAAGCAAACCATCGGGTCCAGCCCACACTCAAGGGGAGGGGACTGCACAGAGGCAGGAATGGTAGAAGGCGGGAGTCACTGGTCTCTTCTTTTTTTTTTTTTTTAATTAATTTATTTTATTTTTGGCTGTGTTGGGTCTTCGTTGCTGCACATGGGCTTTCTCTAGTTGAGGCGAGTTGGGCTACTCTTCATTGTGGTGCGCGGGCTTCTTATTGCGGTGGCTTCTCTTGTTGCAGAGCACAGGCCCTAGGCTTCAGTAGTTGCAGCATGCGGGCTCAGTAGTTGTGGCGCACGGGCCTAGTTGCTCCGCAGCATGTGGGATCTTCCTGGAGCAGGGCTCGAACCCGTGTTCCCTGCATTGGCAGGCGGATTCTTAACCACTGCGCCACCAGGGAAGCCCCTCTTTGTTTATCTACAGTTGTGACTGATCATCATCCATTTCAGAGCTGGGAGATATGGGGTGGAATCCCCCAGATCACCTCCTGGTTCAGTGACTTACAGAATTCACGACACAGTGGTACTCAGAACTATGATTCATTATAGCAAAAGGATACGAAGCAGAATTAGCAAAGGGCAAAGGCACATGAGATAAAGCTCAGAGAAAACCATGCACAAGCTTCCAGGCGTCCTTTCCCAGTGGAGTCACACGAGAAGCACTTAATTCCTTCAGTAACAAGCTGAGACAACACGTGTAAAATGTTGTCTATGAGGGACGCTCGTTTGGGACAAGGTTTTCATTGGAGGCTGGTCATGTGACTAGCATATGCCAAAATTCCAGACTCCCAGAAGGAAGGCAGGCGGTCAGCATAAACCACATTGTTTGTACTAACAGTTGAGGCCCAGTGGGCCAGTCTTCTCTGTTAGGGAATGGGGGGAACCCTCCTGAAGTCCAGATTCCCAGATGCTAACCAAGGGCCAACCTCATAAGCAGGCCGTTCTGAGGATAGCAATCTCAGGCCTGCTGTGGTAACTCTTTTTCTGCACGGGAGGGAACAGGTTAGGTTTACCATAAATAATGGCAGTCAGTCAAAATATTCTGTTACATTGATGATTCTGGACCTACGCTTGGTGGGGAGGGGGAAATGGTGCTTTTTAGGGCCTGGAGATTAAAGGAGCTTAACTCAGGCAGTAATCACAGTGTTTAGATCCTGACTGGGCTGTTACAATGCATATTTGTAGTGAGCTTAGAGAAAAATGAAGTTTCAGTGGTGCGTTAATGTACTATATCTTTTGCTTCCAGACATGCTGATTCAGTGCGTATGGCTGCTCTGCTAGGCCTTGTCTGTAAGATGGTGACTGTTAACGGAGTGGGAGAGACAGATAGGAAACAAATGCACAGAAATAAATATATAGTTACAAGTGCCAACTTTCCCTTACGGGAGAAGATACTCAATTTCTATTCATTCTCTACAATGTTTTATGCTCTTGCTTTGTGTTGCTATTCTGGTGTGAACAAAACACAGTCCCTGCTCTTATGGACCTTACATTTTAATGGGGGAGGGGAGGGGCACAGACAATCAATAATCAAATATACAATATTGTATATTTGTGACAACATTGTGACAAGTGCTATGAGGAAAAATAAGGTAGGATGGAGCGATGGGGAGACTAGTTTAGATAAAGGCGGTCAGGAAAAGTCCCTCTGAGGTCACTTCTCTGAGTCGATGATGTGTCAGCAGAATCCTAAAGCCATGCAAATATCAGCAATCCAGGTAGAGGGATTGCACAGGTAAGGTTCCCGAGATGGGAAGGAGCTTGGTGTGTTTGAGGTAACCGGGAGACTGGTGTGGCAGGAATCGTGAACGGAGGGAGAGGACTAAGGGAATCGGGCATATCCAGGACCAGGTCCTAGGAGGGTCTGTAAGAGGAGGGTTTTGGAGTGTCTTCCCAGGGTGATGGGAAGCCTGTTGTAGGGTGTTTAGCATGACAGTGACAGCCAGATTCATGTTTAATTAGACATGAACACTTTTTTTTTTTTTTTTTTGCGGTACGCGGGGGTCTCACTGTTGTGGCCTCTCCCGTTGTGGGGCACAGGCTCCGGACACACAGGCTCAGTGGCCATGGCTCACGGGCCCAGCTGCTCCACGGCATGTGGGATCTTCCCGGACCGGGGCACGAACC
>NC_041224.1:16222083-16236164 GCF_002837175.3 Physeter macrocephalus
GGAGCACAGGCTCCGGACACACAGGCCCAGCGGCCCATGGCTCACAGGCCCAGCCGCTCCACGGCATGTGGGCTCTTCCCGGACCGGGGCACGAACCCGTGTCCCCTGCATCGGCAGGCGGACTCTCAACCACTGCGCCACAAGGGAAGCCCGACGTGAACACATTTTAACAAACATGTAAACATTGTGACTAGAAATATAGCAATACCTAAAATATCTTTAAATCATAAATACATAGCTTGATGAATTTTACAAAGTGAATGCACCTGTGGAATCATTACTCTTATAAAGCTACAGAGCATTAACAGCCCCTCAGCCTCTGTTATGCCCTTTGCAGTGTTCTCCCCTCCTCCAAAGATGATAACTATCTAGGCATCCATCACTATGTATTGGTTTGCCTGTTTTAAATTTTATTATGAATATTATTGCACCGTAAGCACCCTTTTATGTTTGACTTTTTTTCACTTAGGATTAGCTTTCAAATTCATCCATGTTGTTGCATTAGCTGTAAACGTAAAAAAAAGTTATTTATAGTAGTTCATTGTATGCATATAACATAGTTTATCCATTCTACTTTTTTTTTAAAATAAATTTATTTTACTTATTTATTTATTGGCCGTGTCAGGTCTTGGTTGCTGCGCGTGGGCTTCGTCGCGGTGTGCGGGCTTCTCACTGCGGTGGCCTCTCTTGCTGCAGAGCGTGGGCTCTAGGTGCGCGGGCTTCAGTAGTGGTGGCGCGCGGGCTCAGTAGTTCGTGGGCTCTAGAGCACAGGCTCAGTAGCTGTGGCACACGGGCCCAGCCGCTCCGCGGCATGTGGGATCTTCCCGGACCAGGGCTCGAACCCGTGTTCCCTGCATTGGCAGGCGGATTCTTAACCACTGCGCCACCAGGGAAGCCCTATCCATTCTACTTTTGATGGCATTTGGCTTGTTTCCAATTTCGGCCACTACACATAATGCTGCTATGGACATTTTTGCACATGGCTTTATATGTATGGATTTCTGCTGAGTGTTTAACTAGGAGTGGAGTTACTGGGACAAGGGATGTGTATGTTTTATGGCCCAACTTTGACAGACGCTACCAAGCAGCTTTTCAAAATGGTTATACCAATTTATATTCTCATCAGCCGTATTTGAGAACTCGTGTTACTCTACATCCTTGCCAGTCATTGTTTGCCAGTTAAAAAATATTTCTTTTAGCCATTTTGGTGTATGTGTCATAGTATCTTATTATGGTTTTGGTTTGCATTTGCCTCACGAGTAATGAGTTTGAGCATCTTTTCTTAAACTTATTGGCCATTTGGATTTCTTCTTTTGTAAAGTGTTCAGATCTTTTGCCCATCATTCACTAGTTGTAAGAACTTGGATAAGTTACCTAATTTCTTTGAGTACAGTGTTAGCAATACATTAAAAGAGGAATAATGTCATCTAATTTTCAGTTTCTTTGAATTGTCTATTTGAGTGACCAAAGCAAGTTCGTGTCCTTCATGCAACTTCATCTTCCACATGTCCTTAAGAACTACTTATTAAATATTTTCTGCATTGACAATATCTACTTGAATATAAAGATTTTTTAAAGATGTAAGGTCCAGGGAGTGAGTGGCTTTACCATTTTGGCCTAGCTAAAATGAATATAGGGAAAGAAATTTTCCAAAAATAAGATAATGTTATAGGAAGACAGACTCTTGTTTCTTCCGTGGAAATTACAATTATTTAATCAAATTTGAATTAATTCAACAACAACAATAACAATAATATCAGCATCACTAACAAAAATCTGGAAATTGATTTGGGAGATGGTCCAGCCAGCTAGTATTTAAAGAAATGCCCCGTGGCATCCAACTCAACCATAAACTACTTGCACTGTAGCCAAAGCAAAAGAATGTAAAGGAGTGTAAAAAGCCCTTCTTTTAATATAGAATTCCCTTTGGGCTGTTCAGGCTGATCTGAATGATTAATGGTTCTTATTTCTGCTTATAAACTTTTAGTAAAATTTATGGTATATTGGATTTGTATTTTTATGAGTGCTGTATGTACTTTATAATACGTTAAGCTCCTCCTTATATAATATCCAGCTGGTATAATTATGTTGATTAAAAAATTGTGACAATTTGCATTTGTAAATGATTTTAGAGGTTTCTAATTGTTATATCTTTGCTCTTCTGATGTATTGTTAAATCATTTCTCTGTTTTAGCCAATTAAAGCATTTTTTCTTTGTAAAAATATTATCTATTCAAATGATTCATTTTATAATGTAGTTTCCAGAAAAACATTATGTTGAAAGGCAATTGTATTTATGGGACATAAATTATGGAGTGATTAAAACAATTTATTGCTTCCAATTTAAACAATTTAAAGCCTTCCAAAAGGCTTTATCCCACCGTTCTTTTAAATAGTAAGCTCCACCAGTGCCTATAAAATGTGTACAGGATAGTTCTTGATATTTAATCATGACTTTTCATGAACAAATTATGAAACAAGTACCTCCTGCATTTGGAAATTTTTACTTAGCAGGGTTTTTGAAATAAAGAAAACACAATTGAGTTCGACCTAGAAACGGCGATGCACCTGAAAGGGCACAAGCAGGAGGTACATTGCCACATTAGAAGTTGGATGGCAGCCATTTCCAAGCCCAGTCTCCCCGCAAGGACCGTGGATGCAGTTAGCTCACTTCATGTCACCTGCCTTGGCTGAACCTGGCAAGTCAAAGTTGGACCTGCTCTGGTGTCTGGTGTCCTGAAGTTAGGGTGCATCTCAGTGCTCAGAATAATCTGAACATGAGCTGGTTTGACCCTCCTTCCTTGGGGAGCTTCTCTTCTCTCTGAGATCTGGGGCCTGCTTCCCTGGGTCATCACCCCTGGGTTCCTGTGTATTTTAAGCTCCGTTTCCAGTTCCCAGGGATTTTGCTTTGGTTTCTACTACTGTGTTGTAAGGCATTGCTGTCAACCCTCATTTTGTACGAGAACTGTGTTCTGAACTCCAGTGACATGTTCTTTTGTAATTCACTCTTAAGCTGGAGACTAAGCTGAATATCTGTATATTCTTTTCTATATTATTTATATTATAGGTCTTTAAGAATTGGATGTTACATGCAAAGATGGTTAGCTTCATCACTAATGAAAGAAACAAAAAAATAAAACAATAAGAACCATTTTCATCTTAGCATATTGGCAAAGATTAAAAAATAACTACCCAGTGTTGGCTAGACTATATATCCATAGTTAAGTAGTCTGCTGTGCTGTCCATAGGTTTGTGACTTGGTTCCCCATTTTATAGATGGCCCTTTGACACTTTGTATATAAAACTATAAGACAAAGAAACAGAACATGATGATTTGATCCAGCAACTCCATTCTTAGGAATTTATCCTAATGACCTATTCATGGTTTTTCATGGAGATTGGTCTACAGGTAGTTGTAGTAATAGTAGTAATAATAATAACAATAATAACAGTAGTAGTAGTAGTAGTAGTAGTAGTAGTATAAAAAAATCTTAATAAACAGTGTACATTCCTCAATGACAAAGACAAAAATGAATAGATAAAATTTGATTTATTCATATGGTGACATACCATGCAGTCTTTAAAAATAATGTGTAGATATATGTTATATTAACATGGAAAGACATTCATAACATATTAAATAAAAATAAATAGATTAGAAGAGCATTTTTCTAAAGTGTGTATTTGTATATATTCACATATGAAAAAGTCTGAAAAGGTATATATACACCAAAATATTGGCATCACTTTTCTTTAGAGGGGTAATGGTAGGTAAGTTAAATTATTATTGGTTTTTTTTGCTTAGCTTTATTTTCTAATTTGTCTTTAATGAAAATATATTATGTATCTGATAAATATCAATTATAAAGGAAAAAACTAAGGGTACATGACCCAGAAGCTATGATCCTCAAATTGCTGAAACAGCCTGTTCGTGGTGTAATATAGTGGGAAAGTTCCAGGATCAGGAGATTGGAAACTTAGGTTCTAGCCTAAGCTGTGTCACTAATTAGCTATGAGACCATCAGCAAGTCTCTCTGGACCTCCATTTTTATATTTGCAAAGTAAGTTGGTTGAACTACATCTCTGATTTTTAAACTCCTTAACAGACTGTTAGGGTTTCTGGGAAACTAGCAAAATGGAGCAGGTTTCTGTACAAACTCTCTTGCCCCTGTCCCCAGACAGAGCAACTCTGTATATTTGATATTCTATATATTGAGTTTCTGTTTTAAGCTATCTTTCAGCAAAAGGTGAGGAAAAGGTGGGGGGAGAATATCCTATTTCCAAGATGTAGTAATTCTGAGTACAGTCTATGTGACTCCCTTTTAGCCTCCCACCTTCTTCCTGTTCACTAGGACAGAGCTGGCCTTATGTACCAGGATGCCCTTGCTCTCCTGGAAATATCAGACTATGATTCATTTACTCACTAGCTCTCTACATTCATCGAGAGCTTGTGGGTAAATGAATAATTCATGTGGTATGGGGTGCCTTCCCCCTAGCTGACATAGACAGACCTATTTTTTACACATTTAAAAAACCATTTCAGCATCTTTTATGAATTATTTTCCCATTTGCGCCTGATCCATTGGAGTAATACTCTCTGCCTGCTCTGTCCTTCAATTGGACCCTAATGAATAGTTTGGATCGCCAATAATTTGTAACTTTTGGCAAGTTACTTAACCTCTTGGAGACTCAGTGTTCTATAAAATGGTGAATGATTAAGTTGGATTACATTATCTGCACGTTTCCATCTTAGCTATATAAAATTGTGTGAAATTTTTCCACAGTACAGTCTAGTGAAATTGAGGCAACTATTAACATTGGTTGCCAGTGTAGTGTCTTTGATAATCTAAAATCAACATAGATTCAGAAAACTTTTTTGTATGTACATTTAGCAAGATGATACTCTAGGTCATTACAGTGCTTCAAACAAAATAGTGAAACCACATGATATGGGTCTGACCTTCTGTACCCATATCTTCTCTAGCCTCTAGACATGCTCAGTATCGCTGTGTCTGCTCAGAGGGGACTGCATTATTTCATTCCTAGCTAGGATGAACTGAAATTTAAGCTTGCCTCTTAATTTGGAGATTCCTGTCTGCCCAAAGGATAGGGAGGTGATTGTTTTTAACCTAAAGATACAATCTGTTCTCTGATTCAGAGTAAACAAAATTTTTTTCATATCAGAAAATAAGTAGCTTCTGAAAAGAGCTCTATTATCTGGTCATAGAGCCTCTTTACAAGAAAATATGTGTAAAAATAGACATCTGTATTTGAGTTTATGTCTGTTAGACCTATATGTACTTACTGTCTCAAATGAGAAAAATGGGGAAGTAGGTAAACAGGAGTAATTCCCCAACAAAGTTTTAAAGTCATCGTTTTGTTTTCTGTTATCCTTGTTTTATGTAAACTTTACTCGTTTAATTCATTTAAATTTAATTTCTTTTTTGTGTCCTACTTTCTGTCAGGATTTGTGGTGGGCACTGAAATAAGCCATTATTCTCCTCTCTCCCCAGGAAGCTGCTCTAAGATTGAAAAGATAGATGTATAAACAAGTAATTGTAATGTGGTAGGGTACGCCCTACGCGAAAGGTGCTCTGGGAGACTGGCTCTGAGTATTGCAGTGCACTGGTTGGGGACTCCTGCCATAAGGCACTTTGGCACCAAGAAAGGAGTGGATTATTCCGTTAGCACAGATGAAGTTTTCAAGGCACAACTTGTCAACAAGGGATGGGCTGCACAGCATTGCAGGCCGATGTGAAAGTTAGCACCCATGCATGTTCCTCACAGAAAATCAATGAATTGTTTAGGAAAAAAAACCTGGCCCCTTATTCCAAACTCTGTGTGTGTGTGTGTGTGTGTGTGTGTGTGAGATTAGAATAACTTTAGTCATACTGTGACATTTTAATCTTATTTTTCCCCTCAATATTATATTTTGGGCATTCCCCCATGTCATTAAAATTTCTTCATATTTCAGCTGTATCATAATCTACTTAACTCTTCCTTTTTGTTGCTCTTGTTGGACTTTGATATGATTTCCAAGTTGAGTTTATTATACCTTGGAATGAACATTTTGTAAAATGAATCTTCACCACATCTCTTATTGTTTCATTAATTCCTAGGTTAAAAGGTATAAAATTGATAAACTGATAAATGTTACCAAGAGGGTTTACAGAAAGATTGTACTCCCAGTAGAGGGTATGAGAATTGTCACGGGTTTTCCTGATTGATTTTAGAATAATATCTTTTCTTCAGTGTCCTGCTCTGCTAGTAGAGAATATTTGTTACTGAGAGACTTAACTAAACTTTAGGTTAGTAATTTCTTCAGAAATCCTTTGCAGAAAACTACTTTGGAAATTTAATATCTTTCCTTTATAATTTGAAAATCTTTGGCATGGAATCAGATTTTAGGAACTTTATATTTAAGAAGACTATTCTATCAGTATAGTATTAAATTTTTAGAAGAAGTTTTGTTGTTGTTGCACTACATGGTCATTCTACCACTGCATTTTTGTGATTAGCAGATACTTTCTGGCTCGTTAGCAGCGAATGAGGAAAGTAACTAAAACTGTGTTCCCTGATTCTAGTAGACATGCTTAGAAATAGGTTATAAATGCTCAGTATAGCTGGTTAGGCTTTGAGCGTAGGGGCAAGATGCTTGTGCTAGTATAAATTGTGTTAGGCTGCAAGTATCTCTAGTGATGTAATGCTCAGTTGTTTTGGGTGTGTGCTGAATGTGGTTGGCCACCACTGTACTCTTAAATGTGTATTTAATAGCTTATTTATTCTTTTCTATTATTTGGCTCTCTTCCTGCCTGTAGGAAGTTTCATATTTATTAAAATATAGGCAATAAAAAAGCAATTAAGCAGAAATGTTAAAACTCATTAATATAGTGCTGCTACATGGTTTGTTGGGGAAGTACTTGAATGGCTAAGGTTACATTAAAAAAAATTTATTTTTCATTTTAGATGTGTATTTCATGTAGTCATTCTATTCTATGCTCCTTTACAAAAAAAAAAAAAGGAAAGAAAAAAGGTAAATAAAAGTTTATGTAAAGCAGATTTAAATAGTTTTGGCCATCCAGATATCAGTCATTATTTGTTACAAACCCATTTCTAATATGCTCAGATGTTCAACAGTCAAACTGATAAACTTCTGGGAGTTTGGTTTTTCATAGGAATTTAGTTTGGGATTGTTGTTTCTGCAAAATCTAAGTTATTTAAGACTTCATTTAAAAAAATGCTTGAGATATACAGCAGATCGTTCTTCTGTACAGATTCTTCTGTGTGGAGTTAGGTCTGCCACATAATGTTAAGAGTACTTTATTGAAATAAATACTTGAGTAAGTTTTGTGTGTACTTAGTTTTATTTGCTAATAATAAATGGACTGATGAACATTGTTTAAAAAACAAAATATTGTTTAGAAGTCATTAGTATTAAAAGGCTTAGCAAACATTCTTTTTCTGAAAAACATAGTCCCAGAAAAGTAAGTAAAAATTTCATTGGAATATATAAGAATCAGACTGAGTTCTTGTACATTTTTGGGTAAAGAGCTGTTTTTTAGATAAGAGATCTCTAGAAGTGGAGTTATATGTTTTATGACTATGGGAAAGTCACTTCACTTTTTTGAGCCTCATTGAAAAAACATGTAAATAGATGCCTGTCAGAGATGTCACAATAGTTCAATACGGCAATACTGATGGAACACGTGGGTCATACTCAGTAGACGCTCGCTGGATGCTAGCTGAACTTTTATCCTCATATTTAATTATGGTTAATAATTAGAGAGGTTTTGGTATAGTGATGTATTTTGAAGTGGAAATATTCCCCTTACATAAAGTAGAATGTAGGCTCCTTCTCCTTTAGGAAACAACCCTGCAATGTATAAACCACTTATAAAAAAATGAAGGATTCTTTTTTGTTATCCCCAAGGATAGCACTAGGGGAGAACCCATGAAACTTTGAGAGTGGGACATTGACAGTCTCTGCACGTGCGAAGGCAGGTGGTCTCCTAACCATGTGCCCCTTTTGATGGAGAAGGATGATGGGATAGATGATGCATAGTGGCCGCTTGTGGTGATGGTGCAGGTCAGGTTTCTGAATTAGACGTTTGACACTTAACTATGTTAAGCCATCATCTGTCATTATACTATAAACATCTATCCTGTACCAGGTAAACACCTTAAAGAAACCATCTAAATGCTATGTAAACATATGTAAATACCATAAAGAAACCATGTGACTACTGTGTAAATACCTTAAGAAACAATGGTGTGAAGGATGTCTTTATAAACAGGAGATAATCTTAGCATCATTTTTTTTTTTTTTTTTTTTGTAATAGCAAAGTAACTGGGAAAAACCCTCTTTCCTTTTAGAGGATAATATAATTCACAATGAAATTTTATACAGCAGTGAACATCAATGAACCACAGCAGAGACTGGCTAGCTGTCCATCAACCCTTTTCCTCCTCTTTCTGGTAAACAGCTAATCACATTCCCAGATTCCCTTACTTTAGTGAATATTTTTGATAACAGAATTAGGAAGTAATGTCAGAAGCTATTAAAGATGAAAGAATGAATTCAGACAATATGCCAGTTAGATTCAGTCATATTTACTTCTGGAATCAGTAATAAAGATGAATTCTTTCAAATTATATGGAAAGTTATAGAAATGACAAGTGAGGATTCTCATTGTGTCGTCTTGAAAGTGATTTCTCTATTTTAGGAAACAAGCTCAGACTTTCCTCTAATATCATGAAGACATTTATTGTTAGTCACAGGAGGTCCAAGGGACAGAAGTAAGTATAATCTAATCCCATCGTCACTACTAGTAAGACAACTGCAAGAATATGCCCAGAAAATGGGTCTGAATGGATAATTTATGAAGAGAAGTACGTTCTGATTTTTACAATTTTATGAGACTGATAATATTGACAGATTATAATGTGTCAGAAGAAAATTAGAGATAACTTTCCAAAGTCATAGTAGTAGTCAAAACTAAGCTATTGATAAAACATTTCTAGAAAGTTCACACCATTCTTTCCAATTTTTTTCATTTACTTCAGATTTAAAAATACCTACCTTCTATGAGAGTGAAGTTCTAAAATTGTGGAATTAAGAACTCATGTCTTTGACATGGTGGGATCTGAAAGTAAATCAGAGAGAGAGAGAGAAGAGAGAACAGTACTGTCTAGATAAAAATTACATTAAAAACCAGAACCCTGAATACGGAAGGAAATCACATAGGAAAATACCAGCTGTTTCAAAACAATCCATAAATGAAACCTACAGAAGAAACAGCAGCAGAAAGGACCCATATCACCAATCAGCTTATATGAAAGAAATTATAAATGAATGTCTAAGTAAATAATAAACTTAAAAATTAAGAGTTATATTTTTAAAAATTAAGCCCAAGCATTTAATTGAAATATTTTGGACCAACTTCATCTAGATCTTTTAAGTTTAAGTCATGAAAGTGTTAGAATTTCTTTGGCCATCATCTTTCATCTCTTAAATATTAAAATATCTACTGAGAACTAGAATTAATTCTTGGAAAAGTACATCTAGACACATCTTGATATTCAACATCAAAGTAGTTTCAATTGTTATCAACCTGGATTGGCAAAAAAAAAAAAAAATTTATTTTTAATTTTTAAGAAAGAGACTCCCTGTCAACAGAAGCTCCAAGTCAAGAGTTGCCAGGTATATGTAGCATACAAAGAAGCTTTATTCAAGATTCTTTTAACTCAATTGGAATTGAACAAACAAGTTATTTAATTAAACACACAAGGTCTCCTCATGTTGAAAATTTGTAGAGAAATGCCTCATGACAGAAAGTCAATATGTGAGGAATAATTTGCTGTGAGATTAACTCTCTGTGGTGTTAGGACTGTGGAGACAGAAGCTTAAAGATAGGCAGTGTCCAAATGTGTAAACCACATGGTATTTCCTCTCCACTCATGGCATAGAATGGATAACAGTCCTAACTAGAAGAGTTCAGTAATTCAACTATAAAAAAGGAAAAGGACTCATATTCAAATCATCACCGCGAGGAAGCATGGCCCTAAAATAAGGCAGAAAAATCTTACTTTAAGCAACTGGTACTACTAATATTATCAGTAGTAAGATTTTTTAAAAAAATAGCAAGACATTTTCAAGTAATCCATAGGAGTAGGGCTTATAAACTTAGGAATATGATGGAGTCAGTGTTAGGATCTTTTAGGATGAACATAATACTTTCTTATGCTTTATCGTGAATGATTCCTGGAATATACTAGGAAGCCATCCCCATTCTATTTAAAGGACAAATAATTACAAAAGATAGCTTAGGGGTTATATAGTTACTGTGTATACAGGGATTGTTTCTTAACTCTCTTGTGTTTGCTTTCATGACAGCCCTGCCTCTTTCACCTCTGGCAAACATTTAGACTTTGTACTTTTTACCTACGCCACTTTTTTTTTTTTAAAGCATTTTTGTTGAAGTGTAATTTACAAACCATAAAAATCACCTGTTCTTAAGTGACATTTCAGTGGCTTATAGGAAATTTATACAGTAGTGAAACTTTCATTACAATCCACTTCTAGAACATTTCCATCATCCCAAAAGGTTCTGTCATGCCAGTGTGCGTTCCCTTCTGTGAGGTTTTTATTACCTTTATTGTTATATGATTAGCATTTTCCCCTCTACTTTTGTCCTCTTTGCTTTGTCTGGTTGTTATATCTAGTTTTTATCTTTATTTCGGTTTCTTTTGACCTTCAGTTATTATTCAAGCAGGTGACCTTGTTACGAAGCCTTTTCAGGGAATCAAATGTCAGTTCTTAGTGCACAGGAATGTGAGCGCTACGGTTCCAGCCACTTCTTGGCTCCTTGCGCGCGGAGGCTGTTGGTACATGCGTTGTTGCTCACGGTGGGAAGGTGAGACACGTGTAGAGGTAACGTATTAAGGGTCTTCTCGAGTGGAGAAATCTGACTGCTGTGTCCTTCACTGTGTGCCTGCAGTTTGCCCTTGTTATAAAATCCAACGGATCAAAAGCCTCTTTGGGTAAGGAAGAGAAGGAGCGAGAAAGGCACATATGTGTATTTCTTTTCATCTTCTCTTTTTATGTAGAAAGAATTGTAACCCTTCTTTCCTGTAGGGAAAAGGTAAGGAGACTAAAGAGGATTCAAGGTAATGTTCTTGGGAAGCTGAAATAATTGAGACAAGGAAGCTTTGTTGCATCAAAAAAATCTTAGTTTGCAGGGAGCGAAAAAGAAATTGCTTACTCTTCATCCCATTGTCTCCATTTTTATAAAGAACTCAGTAGAACAAGACAGAACAGACTCAACACAGAAACTTGAAGCATAACACCAGGATCCAAGAGCCTTATCTATATGGTTCAAAGGAAAAGGAAAGAAAAGTTGAATATATTTGGGAGCTGTGAGGCCAAGTCATAATAATACATTAGAAATAAATTTAATACATGTAAAGTGTTTATAAAGTAAACTTAGAGTACTGCAGAAAAATAAAATTTAAAAATAATAGATTAGATCAAAGACCTATTGGAGGGAAAGGTCTATGCAGACTGCACAATAGAAGAGATGATGAAAAGTAATGTGACACACGGGAAATATTCTAGCCTCAGATTCAGGAAACCATGATTTTAATTTAACCAGGATTTTAATTCTTTCCCTGATACTAGCCAACAATAGTCTTAGACAAATCACTTAAATAATCCAGGCCTCAGTGTCCTCATATGTAACAGGAAAAGGTTCACTTATATTGCTCATAGCTTAGATTCTTTTGTGCTTTAAAATTACACAAGGAGGGCTTCCCTGGTGGCGCAGTGGTTGAGAGTCCGCCTGCCGATGCAGGGGACGGGGGTTCGTGCCCCGGTCCGGGAAGATCCCACATGCCGCGGAGCGGCTGGGCCCGTGAGCCATGGCCGCTGAGCCTGCGCGTCCGGAGCCTGTGCTCCGCAACGGGAGAGGCCACAACAGTGAGAGGCCCGCGTACCACAAAAAATTTTAAAAAAAAATTAAAAGATAAAAATAAAAAATAAAATTACACAAGGAGATGGCAGCTGAGCACAGGAAAAGATGTTCATCATTGGCCAGTAGGGAAATGCAAATATTACCACAACAAGATATCACCACACATCTATCACAGTGGCTAAGAGAAACATATTCAAATCATCACCGCGAGGAAGCATGGCCCTAAAATAAGGCAGAAAAATCTTACTTTAAGCAACTGGTACTACTAATATTATCAGTAGTAAGATTTTTTAAAAAAATAGCAAAACATTTTCAAGTAATCCATAGGAGTAGGGCTTATAAACTTAGGAATATGATGGAGTCAGTGTTAGGATCTTTTAGGATGAACATAATACTTTCTTATGCTTTATCGTGAATGATTCCTGGAATATACTAGGAAGCCATCCCCATTCTATTTAAAGGACAAATAATTACAAAAGATAGCTTAGGGGTTATATAGTTACTGTGTATACAGGGATTGTTTCTTAACTCTCTTGTGTTTGCTTTCATGACAGCCCTGCCTCTTTCACCTCTGGCAAACATTTAGACTTTGTACTTTTTACCTACGCCACTTTTTTTTTTTTAAAGCATTTTTGTTGAAGTGTAATTTACAAACCATAAAAATCACCTGTTCTTAAGTGACATTTCAGTGGCTTATAGGAAATTTATACAGTAGTGAAACTTTCATTACAATCCACTTCTAGAACATTTCCATCATCCCAAAAGGTTCTGTCATGCCAGTGTGCGTTCCCTTCTGTGAGGTTTTTATTACCTTTATTGTTATATGATTAGCATTTTCCCCTCTACTTTTGTCCTCTTTGCTTTGTCTGGTTGTTATATCTAGTTTTTATCTTTATTTCGGTTTCTTTTGACCTTCAGTTATTATTCAAGCAGGTGACCTTGTTACGAAGCCTTTTCAGGGAATCAAATGTCAGTTCTTAGTGCACAGGAATGTGAGCGCTACGGTTCCAGCCACTTCTTGGCTCCTTGCGCGCGGAGGCTGTTGGTACATGCGTTGTTGCTCACGGTGGGAAGGTGAGACACGTGTAGAGGTAACGTATTAAGGGTCTTCTCGAGTGGAGAAATCTGACTGCTGTGTCCTTCACTGTGTGCCTGCAGTTTGCCCTTGTTATAAAATCCAACGGATCAAAAGCCTCTTTGGGTAAGGAAGAGAAGGAGCGAGAAAGGCACATATGTGTATTTCTTTTCATCTTCTCTTTTTATGTAGAAAGAATTGTAACCCTTCTTTCCTGTAGGGAAAAGGTAAGGAGACTAAAGAGGATTCAAGGTAATGTTCTTGGGAAGCTGAAATAATTGAGACAAGGAAGCTTTGTTGCATCAAAAAAATCTTAGTTTGCAGGGAGCGAAAAAGAAATTGCTTACTCTTCATCCCATTGTCTCCATTTTTATAAAGAACTCAGTAGAACAAGACAGAACAGACTCAACACAGAAACTTGAAGCATAACACCAGGATCCAAGAGCCTTATCTATATGGTTCAAAGGAAAAGGAAAGAAAAGTTGAATATATTTGGGAGCTGTGAGGCCAAGTCATAATAATACATTAGAAATAAATTTAATACATGTAAAGTGTTTATAAAGTAAACTTAGAGTACTGCAGAAAAATAAAATTTAAAAATAATAGATTAGATCAAAGACCTATTGGAGGGAAAGGTCTATGCAGACTGCACAGTAGAAGAGATGATGAAAAGTAATGTGACACACGGGAAATATTCTAGCCTCAGATTCAGGAAACCATGATTTTAATTTAACCATGATTTTAATTCTTTCCCTGATACTAGCCAACAATAGTCTTAGACAAATCACTTAAATAATCCAGGCCTCAGTGTCCTCATATGTAACAGGAAAAGGTTCACTTATATTGCTCATAGCTTAGATTCTTTTGTGCTTTAAAATTACACAAGGAGGGCTTCCCTGGTGGCGCAGTGGTTGAGAGTCCGCCTGCCGATGCAGGGGACGGGGGTTCGTGCCCCGGTCCGGGAAGATCCCACATGCCGCGGAGCGGCTGGGCCCGTGAGCCACGGCCGCTGAGCCTGCGCGTCCGGAGCCTGTGCT
>NC_041224.1:16236764-16254292 GCF_002837175.3 Physeter macrocephalus
ACACACACACACACACACACACACACACACACACACACGGAGGGAATGAACTTGCGTGCATATATAAAATAATTCTCTCATTTGGATCTCAAAAGGAGGATCCAGTCACTGCCTAAAGCTTAGCTAAACTACTTGGATAGTTAAGCCTAGAATAACAACTTTCATGCTACAAATTCTACCTGATTATGTGATCGCTTTTGCAGTTATTTGAGACTCGGCTTGAGTCTGCCATGTTGATGTGTTACTCCCCCTCCCCCTTAAAATCTCCACGTTTTAGAAGGGGGAATAAACTAAAATGCATTTATGATAAATGAGTTTCAAATGTACAGAGTCTCCATCGGTGGCTCAGAGTCTTGATTACTGTAGCTTTAAATGAAGTCTTGTAAGTCCTCCAATTTTATTCTGCTTTTTCAAAGTTGTTTTGGTTGTTTAGGTCCTTTTCATTTCAAAGTGAATTTTAGAAACAGCTTATCAACTCTACACAAAAATCTCCTGGGATTTTGATTGGGATTTCATTGAATCTATAGATCAATTTGGGGAGGGTTGATATTGTAACAATACTGAGTCTTCTGAACCAGGAACATGGTGTATCTCTCCATTTATTTAGATTTTCTTTAAATCTCTCAGCAGTGGTTTGGAGTTATAATGTACAGGTCTGGGAAATTTTTTGTCATATTTATACCTAAGTATTTCACATTTTATTTATTTGTTTAATTTATTTTTGGCTGCATCGGGTCTTTAGTTGCGGCACGTGGGCTCTTTGTTGTGGTGCCCGGGCTTCTCTCTAGTTGTGGCGTCTTGGTTTTCTCTCTCTAGTTGTGGCACACGGGGTCCAGAGCACTTGGGCTCAGTAGATGTGGTGTGCGGGCTTAGTTGCCCTGTGGCATGTGGGATCTGAGTTCCCTGATCAGGGATCGAACCTGCGTCCCCTGCATTATAAGGCAGATTCTTTACCACTGGACCACCAGGGAAGTCCTAGTTTTTCACATTTTAAATGGTATATTTTAAACGTCTCAATTTCCAAGTGCCTATTGTCAGCGTGTAGAAATACTGTTCATTTTTGTATATTTATAATACTTCCATTCTGTTGGATAGCACCTGGTCACAGCCTCCCCTATTGCAGGTTTGGCTGGGAAATGTTACTATCTTCCCAAATGTTACTGTCTTCCCAAATGGAAAAGAACATGAAATTGATAAAATAGCTAACTAGTAACAACCCAAATATTGACTAATGATGAAAATGTTCAGGATTTAGAAGTCTCTTAAAAAATTGCTTCCAGGAGCATTTTTTAAGTTTAAATACCTTCATGTTAAGCAAATCATTGTGGAAGAATAGATAAGATTCACTAGTGGAACATAATAAAAAATGTAATGGAGTCAAGCATATTCAAGTATTTGTCATTTGATAAAGGTGACATTTCAAAACTGCTGAGGTGAACTTGGAATTGTAATTTCATACAGAATCTTAGCAGCAAGGTAGACATGTTAAGTTTGAGATACCCGTTAGATTGGGGAGATGTCTGGCTAGAGATAAAAGTTGGGGAAATCACCGAAAGCCAGCGTAGAGGTAGAAAGGTCCATGGGCTGAGTCCTAGGTATTCCTAAATTCAGAAGTGGAGCAGTTGATGAGGTGGCGAAGGAGACTGAGCAGAGAAGCCCGGCAGTTAGGAGGAAATTCGGTGTCGGAAGTCACGTGGAGAAATTTTTCAGGCAGGAAGTAATCCCCTGTACCAACTGATGGGTCACAGAAGACGAGGGCTGAGAATTGATCATTCAATTCAGAGACGTAGAAGTCTTTGGGGACCTTGACAAGAGCAGTTTCCGGGAATTAGGGAGGCAACAGCCTGGTTTAAGGGGATTTAAGAGACAAATGGGAGAAAAATAATTGGAGATAGCAGCATAGACAACTTTCAAGAGGTTTTCCTGTAAAGATAGGCAGAAAAACAAAGCGGAAGCTGGCGAGGGCTGTGGTCAAGAGAGGATTTGTGTTGTTGTTTTAAGATTAAAGAACTTAGAAGACGTACACATGCCAATGGGAATGATGTCGTAAAGAGAAAACATGATGTAAACGAGCGAGGGGAGGATCGCTGGGACCATGTCTTTGTCTAGGAAGAGAGAATGGGATCTAGTACATAAGTGCTGGGGCCTTAGAGCAATGGGCGGTGCAGCCATTGTCACAGGAGGGAAACGGGAACGTGGCACAGTTGCAGGGAGGTGGGGAGATGTGGCCGGCGACTAAGCTCTCATTGTCCTGCTTGTGTGTTTTCGGTGTAATAAAAGCAAGGTCATCAGCTCCAAGTGAGGGCTGGGGAGAAGGGATGAAATGGTCGTCTTGGATGAATGGACTGGAGAGAAATGGACAGACAACACTGAAGGCTCGCTTGAGGTTAGTGGTCATGAACTTAGTGGGAAAGCCGTCGGCTTAATTTTTTGTTTTTCTCCACCGATGTTTGGCCACGTGCGTGCAGGTCCAGAGTAGGTCATGTTGATTTATCCAGGGTGAGGTCTTCTCAGGTGACTTTGAGGAAGTGAGAGAAAGGCAAAGGAGTGAACTGAAGCTGGTTGAAGAGAGAGCTGAGGACGTGGGGCAGTGGGGGATGGGAATGAGACGGTAGGGTCAGCCTCAGACGGAAGAATCGTAAGGGTTGGCGTGTGAGAGGGCATGCAGGGTGGGCTCCTTGATCTGAGATTGCAGAGGGTTTTTACTCATGAGCAGATAAAAGCCAAGAGTTGGAGAGAGATAGTAGAGAACTGGAACGCCAGGATATTGGAAGGATTATCTACGTGGATACTGAATTTGCGCTCAGAATCTGAAGCCTTAGCTCTTATTTTCTAATATCCTTTGCTGCCGTTGGACTGATAACATGTTTAGTGTTCTTACTCGCAACAGTTTCACGTCTCTTCTTTCATAGTTTCTGTTTCTTAGTCCTTAGTGCTCTGTGAGATTTTCTTTGTGTTGTCTTTCGTTCCATCTATTGCATTTAAAATTTTAGCCATTATATTTCTCATTTCCCAGAGTTCTTTCTTGCTGCTGATTAACTTTTCATAGCATCCCTCTCTAGGAAAAAAATTGAGTTTTTGATAATCCGCATGATTTGTTGTACCACATATAGTTCATGCATCAGAATATGGTTCTTGTTCTCCAGTAAGTTCCTTTCTGCACTCAGGTATTATATTTTTACACATAAATTTTCCCCCAAATAATGAAGTATATTGTGTTACATAGTTAACTTTTAAATGTCTTTTCATTTTAGGTATCAAAAAGTAAAGATGGAAAAGAACAAAGTGAAACTGTATCACCATCCGAAGATGAAACATTCTCCTGGCCAGGTCCCAAAACAGTTATGTTGAAAAGAACATCTCAAGGCTTTGGTTTTACATTAAGGCATTTTATTGTTTATCCCCCAGAGTCTGCAATTCAATTTTCATATAAGGTAAGAGAAGTAATTAAAGTAGAATACAAGGCAATTCCTGTCTCCTTCTTGTCTTCCTCTCATCCTGCTTTCTTTCTATCTTAAAAGAATTGTGTTATATTTGCATTTTTATTTTATTCTTTTCCATCTTTTAGATATTTTTTACCTTCCAGAACAAACACCTTATTCTCCTCTGAAAGGTCATACTGATTATGAACTCCCAATCTTTTTTACTGGAACTTCGAATTCTAAACTTCACTCTACTTTTTCTAATATGTAGCTGTTTTTCTAATATCTAGAAAGATGGTGAGTTTTCTGGGCTGAGCACGCAGAGGAGATATTAGTTTGTTAAAATATTTGGACAGTTATAAAAAGTTACTAGAATTAGACTGATACTTAACTTTCAGATAGGTAATATGATGGCAAGTCAGAATTTAAAAACACAGCTTCTCACTAGAGTGCATTACACTAATATGCTTCAACGTATAGAAACATGGTCTAATAAACAGCGGATGGAATCATTATAATGGCAGCTGACATCCTGAGTACTTGTTCTGTATTCTTTATGAGCATTATATCAGTTTATTATTAACCTTATATAACAGATGTGGAAACTGGTCTGAGTCATATAATGAGTAAGTGGTGGACCTAGGATTTGAACTTGGCCAACGTGAATGCCTGATGCTTAACTGTTGTTCAACAGTGTAATGGAAATAATGACATTCAGAAGACTTCCGAAGACTTTGGCCAAGCCACTTAACTTCTTTTGGCTTCTAGATTTCCATTCTAATTCGAGGGGATTGTACTAGAAGATTAGAAAGTCCTTTCTAATTCTAAGTATCTATGAATCTTGGGCTGTCTTGTAAAACATAGTGTCAAATTGCTTCTGGGGGCCACACTTTTTTTTATTATATCTTTCTTAAATATTGCTATCTAGGAAAATGTCTTATAAGATAAGCTTTTAAAAGTACTAAAGAGTTTTTAAGAATTATGAATAATTGCTATCTTTAGAATTAAAATTGACCAGTTTGGTGTTCCTGAAATATATAAAACAGTTGAACTGGATTCCCTAAGAATCTACTTTATCTTTAAATGTCTTAAATAGTATAACTTAGGTATTAGGTCACATATGAGAGTAGTTGAAAATTTAAGAGTCCTTTGCATTAATTACATATTAAGACTGAATTTTATTTTTTGACTTTTGGTTTTGTTTTGAAGAAGAGCTTTGGATCATGATGATATAGATAGTACAGTTTTTATAAGATAATTCTACTAAACACGGATTTCAAATGCATTATTATTATTGTTATAATCGGAAAATATTTCTAGAAATTTTAGAGGCATAGTGTAGCTGCTAACACAATCTTTGGAGTCAAAAGGGCTTGGGTTTGAGTCCCATCTCTGCCCTTGTTAGCTTTGTGACCTTGGGTTAGTCTCCTAATAGACAGTGACAGCACTTTCCTCACTGTGGCTGTGTTGAGTAAGTGATGTAATACATATAAAACATTTAGTACAGGAATTGGCACACAGTAATTGCTCATTAAACCTCAGCTATTAATGCTGTTATTTAACACAGATGTTCTTGCAAATAGGTCTGTCTTGTACCTTTTACATGGAAAATATTTATTGAAATCTTTTCAGTTATAAAAATGTGTTCATTCACTTCAAAGGAGTATATAGAAATTAATATTGTAGAGCTTTCAGAAAATGTGCAGTTAATACAACGTCTTTATTATGTTATATAGCTGGCCACCTTGGCAGTCTCAGAACAGAGCATATAACGAGGAAAAAACTAGGTATTTGGGCAGCCAAAATAAAGGTCAAAAATTATATAACAACTTTTCAGCCCTTCACTAAATCTCTGTTTTTCTTTCTGCAGTACATTGTAGTTTTTGTATGGTAGAGGCTCAACACATATTTGAATAAATGTATTTTTATGCTAGTTTTTCAAAGTTGCTTTTCTAATTTCCCAGCTAGAGGTAGATAACATGGCAGCAAGACAGCCTGGAAGCAATGAAAGCAACCAAATAGATAAAGGTCAAGGTTTTAAATATATACCAATTTGGAGCCAGTGTATCCAAAGACAGTTCTGGGTCCTGTAATAGCCTTTAAAGGCCCATTTTTCAATGTATAGTACATAAGTGATGACCAGCCTGGCCCTCTCTATACAGCTGTGTACTTCTGACAACTCTCCTTGGATGTCCGTTTTAGACATCTTACACTCAGTATGTCAGAAACTTCTGTTGTCCTCCTCATAAATTGGCTTTACTTATAGCCTTCCCATCTCCGTGTATGACAGCTTCCTCCTTCTGGCAAGAGGCACTGTTAGTGAGACTGTAATTGGCACCTTTTGGGGAGGGCAATTTGACTTGAATTGAGCCTCACCGTGATTTTACCAGTTATAAACATTATTCATATATGAATATATATTTTTTTATTTTGTAGGATGAAGAAAATGGCAACAGAGGAGGTATGTTATAAAAGGTTTAATTTTTCTCTGAATGTTTTTTTACCCATGCCCTTCCAGTCTTTAAGTAATATTCAATGAGATGATATAGTTTTTGGAGTCCAAATATATAGCAGTCCTTAGATGTGAGAGTCATAGAAATTAAAGATTTTTACCACAGACTTCAAACTTTTATGGATTCCATTGTGTCACCATAATTTGAATGTGTGATGATTTTATTGTCATTTATATATTAGTGTTTATGTGGGGGAATGTATCATGATTCTGAGGGAAGTAATTCTGAGATTTTTTATTCAATTAGTAATCTTTTAAATTTAGTGATTCTTTTAGTGTGTGTTTTATCTGCTACATTTATTGGTTCAAATATTGAGAAGTAGAGTATTTTGGTTCTTGTAGTTAGTCTTACTCTTGATTTAAACATATTTAATGAACTTAAAAGGCTGGGGATGGGGTTATTTCTTAAAAACTGCCATTTATTTTTGTTTCAATCTGATATGAACTTTAATGAACTAAAATTTATACACAATAAAAAGCACCCATCTAGAAAACTTATTTCTATATAATTTTAGATGTTTAAAAAGTTGTAAAAATAGTGAAAAGTTTCCATAAATCTTTCATTCAACTTCCCCTCGTGTTAAAAACATAACTATGGTACAATTAACAAAATTAAGACACTCCTATCTAAACTGCAGAATTTATTTGGCTTTTTCCCCTTTTCGGTTCCCGGAGTTCACTTTGCATTCACTTGTCACACCCCCTTGGTTCTTCTAGTCTGTGGCAGTGCCTCAGTCTTTCCTTGTAATTCACGGACTTGATAATTTTGAGTAGCACTGGTCAGTTATTTTTTTTTTTTTTTTTTTTTTTTTTTTTTGTGGTACGCGGGCCTCCCTCTGTTGTGGCCTCTCCCGTTGCGGAGCACAGGCTCCGGACGCGCAGGCTCAGCGGCCATGGCTCACGGGCCCAGCCGCTCCGCGGCATGTGGGATCCTCCCGGACCGGGGCGCGAACCCGGTTCCCCTGCATCGGCAGGCGGACGTGCAACCACTGCGCCACCAGGGAAGCCCAGGGTCAGTTATTTTGAATGTCTTTCAATTTGGTTTTGTCTTGATGTTTTCTTATTATTAGTTTGAAGTGATGCATTTTTAGCAAGAATACCCATTTTCACGTAATTTAAGTGTACTGTTATACTTAAGGTTTTGTTGTGATAAATATGTAACGGGAAACCACCATTCCAATCAAGATGTGATATCAAAAAGAACCTGTCCGTCATTCCATAAAGTTCCCTTGCATGGCTTTGCTGTCAACACTCTGCTGGCCCTAGACATTCGCTGATCTGCTTTCTGTCACTATAGATGAGTTTTGCCTCTGCTAGAATTTCTTATAAATGGAATAATACAATGTGTACTCTTTGTATCTTTCTAAGATACATCTTCTCAGCCCATCTTCTTTGGCATAGTAGTTTTGAGATTCACCACTTTGTAAGTGTAGGTACTAATAGTACTACTTTTTTTTGCTGAGTGGTTTTTCCCTTGCTTGAATAGACCATAAATTGTTTATGCACTCACCTGTTCATGAACCTTTATAATACCCATATCTGATTTGAGGTCTTGGAATGGTTATGTTAGGGTTAAACTGAGAGGAAAATGGTTTCTTTCAGCACTATGAAAAGTAATGAGTGCGTAGGGTGAGGTAGGACCCTTCATAGTTGTCACTCCTGTGACACCTATGGGCCACTCCTGTGTCACCATCTGTTGTGCACCAGGGCTCAGGATGGATTCCAAATGTTACTTGGCCTTAGTGGGGAAAGGGAAGACTGACAAAACCACGATAGGCAAGAGAAAAGAAGACGTGGGTCCTCTGTCTCCCCATCATCCTAGAGAGTGATGTACTGATGCCTGGACTACCCTACCAGACACACAGCGCCTAGAATTTCATGCCTGTCATTGTTCTAGTTTCTACTGGGAGAGATATACTGCTAATAAACGTAGAGGGACTTAGTTATAAAACTTTATTCTGCAGATGATTATATTTCTGACATATCCATTCACTGAAGTGACATTTCATTATATGCTTTGACTCGAGATAACAGACTTAGACATTTGTAAGGGAAACTTGGAAGATCTAGATCTAACAGAAGGAGATTTGGAGAGGCATGATAAAGTGAGACTAAAGGGTGTGATCTGCTGGGAAAAATTACAGTTTAAATACCATTTTATTTATTAATTTATACTTAATCTCATTCAAAAAGGTGTTTGTGTCCACATGCATGTATTATAGTAAGATAAAAATAAAATTAAAACGTTCATGGGGGAAAAATGAATTAAACTGACATTTGAGAGGTTTATTACCCATAAATGCGTGCCGTAGATCCTACACTGTTATCAAAGATGGGCTATAAATTTGCTTCTGAGCTTTTCCAGTGTCAAGAAAAAAAAAAAAGAGAGAGCGAGAGAAAGAAAGGAGAGAAGGAAGGAAGGGGGGGAGGGAGGAAGGGAGGGAAGGAGGAAGGAAGGAAGGATGGATTATTATTTAAGGATTAGCCAAGGATTCACATTATCCATAAGAAAACAACATCTGGTTTGCACTGAAGTCTGAGACACATTTCTCCTATGGTTCCTCCTAGTGGAAACAAAGAATAATATAGTAGGTAACATCCTCAATACCATCCCTTTGTATGACTATTTTTAAAGAGATTCCTCAATGTAAGCTGATTTCAAAACCCCACGGTCCAACTGAGTGTAAAGAACTTCCCAACTGGGGACAGATTTGCTCCCCAGGGAACACATGGCAGTGTCGGTTGTTGCACTTAGGGTGGGGGGAGGGTGTGCTGCTGGCATCTAGCAGGGAGAGGCCAGAGATGCTGGTAAGACTCCTACAATGCACAGGACACCCCCCTTCCCGCCCCCGCCACCCCAGAGAATTATCCGGCCCAACTGTTAACAGTAACCTTGGGTTGTAGTGATGGATACCAGAACAGTGGCCCAACGGTACAGGTCCCCAAGGGTCTGGCTTGATCTGGTGACAATACTCAGACCATTTAGAAGAATGGATATTCAGGACTACATATCCAGTGATCTTTAATGATTATTATACCTCACAACTGAATTTTGATCGGAATTGAGTTACCGCTGTAGTTTGAGGTTAAATTATCTGGCCATTCTACTGGCATTGCATGTTGGCACTGAAGGAGTAATCATGAGTGAGAAAAATGTTAGTTTAAGAAAATATAAAGTCAATCGATATATTAATAACTAGAAGATAAAATAGCTAAAAGAAAAAAAATCAAAGAATGTAAATAATTGAAATGTAATAATCTTATCATCAGGAATCCAACAGATTGAGGGAGAAAATAATTATAATCTAGGTTAACAATTTAATTTAAAAGGCCAATAGAAGAATTAAAATAAACACTACATAACTGAGGTTTTAAAATAAGAAAAATACAAATTCAAGCACCTTACCTCCTACGAAGCAAGGTCCATCAAAGTAAGATTATTTATAAAGTCCAGAACATCTGTATGTTTTCTTCCTAAGAAGAAGACCATAAAAAGATATGAGAGGGCTTCCCTGGTGGCGCAGTGGTTGAGAGTCCACCTGCCGATGCAGGGCACACGGGTTCGTGCCCTGGTCCGGGAGGATCCCACATGCCACGGAGCGGCTGGGCCCGTGAGCCATGGCCGCTGAGCCTGTGCGTCCGGAGCCTGTGCTTCGCAACGGGAGAGACCACAACAGTGAGAGGCCCGCGTACCGCAAAAAAAAAAAAAAAAAAAAAAAAAAAAAGATATGAGAATACCTAAAGAAATTATTTTATGATATGTTTGTAATATACCTGAAAGGAGAACTACTTGATTTTTTATTTTTTGGAGGGTGGTAGAAATTAATATATGATTGAGGACTTAATCTATAGTAGGAATCATAATATATGTTATGATGCTGTTTAATCCTCACTGTAATGCTGTGTGGTGTGAGACAATATTCCCATTTTGTAGATGAGGAAACCGAGGCTGAAAAAGACATAAAGTAACTTGCCCAAGATCACACAGCTAAGTGACAAGAGCTGGACTTCCAAATCAGGCATATATAACTCTGAAGCCCATCTTCTTTAAACTGTGTGATTTTATATCTGTTGATTTAAAAAAGTAGTTTGACTTACATAGGGTCAAGAATTAGTAGATAAATATAGGGTATATTTACTATGTTAGGAAATTAACTCTGTGAAATGTCTCTGCATTGAGAAAGTTAAAAACAAGGAAACATGGGGGACTTCCTTAGCGGTCCAGTGGTTAGGACTCCCAATGCAGGGGGTGCAGGTTCGATCCCTGGTCGGGGAACTAAGATCCCACATGCTGCATGGCGCAGCCAAAAAACGAAAAAAAAAAACCCCAAACAAGGAAACCTGTTCCATATTTGTGAACACTTAAAGACAAAGAATTCACCACGAGGTCAGGGAAACACCAAGTTCAGAGGCCCCAGACATCTTATAGGAGCACCCACCACTTGTTACTGAACGCTGAATAGCTGGCTGGCAGTGGACCTGGAAAGTTAAATGAGTTTAAAGAGTTCCTAGTTCTCCGTGTCCTTTTGCCTCCCTGGGCCAGGCTTGCTTTCATCATCCCAGTTGGCAATGGGGGTCACAGGCTGGCCTACAGAGGCCTACTTAGCTTACGTTTAGTACTCATAATACCATTTCAGATAAACTGATCAGATCATCCATCAGAACATATTCTATGTGAAAAATATCTTCTGACTTGTGAACAATTATTTATAGATCCATTTAAAAAATCCAACCTATTTAGAGACAGACGACATGTAATCTATTATTTTGACTCAGCTGAATGTTTCGATATTTATTTTATAGTCTCATTTCCTTTTCAGACTTATTTTCAAGCGTACTGAGATTACGAAATCCTTTTATATGAATTTTGTTTAATGAAATGGAATCCCAACCTCCGGTGTAATGATCCGAGTCAGAGCCTAGAATCACTGGAGAGAAAAGAATTCCCAGAATTTTATTCAAGCTCCTAAGAGATCCTGCTATGTTGCCAGAATTCTGTGAAGCGGTTGAAAGGTTTTGTTTGGTGTTCTTTCCTTTTGGTACCTCAGTGGAGTCTCTTTTGCCAGTTACTTTTCTGATTATTCTCTTTACCCAACTTTTCCATTCTGTTATTTATTATTTCTCATATCTTGTATATATGTGTCCTCTCTTGTGTTTTAAAAGTTATTTTTCTTTCTTGTTGGTTAGTTTTCTGCGCTATAATGCAAATACTGTTTACAAGAGAAAGGCCATTAAGGTAGAAAAATATTTTTTGATGATAATAATGCTGGCAGATAATTGCTATCTTGCTGACATCCTGTTGTCCCTTAAATCATAAATTCATAAATAATCAAAATAAGAATAATAGAAGGTTTGTAATTGCCATTATTTCTCCTTTACTTATTTTATGAGAAAAAGTCTACCTCACCTTAGTTGTAGGGACACTTCCAATATTCTAAAATGTGTATGTCATTTTGTTAGATGCTCCATAACTGGTGGATTTCTACTTTGGCATTAAACTTTATATTCAAGCATGTTAATAGTAGAAAAAAAAAGTATCTGGGAATTCTATATACTTTCTCAGTAGTAAAAATTTGTATTTTGTGATTGCAGTCACTTCTGACAAACAGCTCTGTAGTCCGTGTTAGAGTTTTCTAATGAAGGGTAGTTTAGTGGCAAGACATAGAACCCCCCGCCCCCGCCATGCCACCTTAGGAAAGATGGGTTAATTCTAAATTTTCTTTATTTATTTATTTATTTTTGGCTGTGTTGGGTCTTTGTTGCTGCACGCGGGCTTTCTCTAGTTGCGGCGAGCGGGCACCACTCTTTGTTGCGGTGCGCAGGCTTCTCATTGCAGTGGCCTCTCTCATTGTGGAGCACGGGCTCTAGGCACGCGGGCTTCAGTAGCTGCGGCACGTGGGCTCAGTAGTTGTGGCTCACGGGCTCTAGAGCACAGGCTCAGCAGCCGTGGCACACGAGCTCAGTTGCTCCGTGGCATGTGGGATCTTCCCGGGCCAGGGATTGAACCCGTGTTCCCTGCATTGGTAGGCGGACTCTCAACCACTGCACCACCGGGGAAGCCCAAGATGTGTTAATTCTAAGAAACAAATAAGACATCTCCAAATTCAAAGTCAAGTGCTGTAGGATACCCAGGGTGCCCCAGACACCAGAATTAGGACCTGGAAAGTAACTAAATGCAGAGTAACAACACAGACAACAGCAACAAAATCTTGGCATATGATCCTCCAAAGGCCTAAACTCTGCTACTTACAGGATGGTTTAAATGATGTTCACAGATAATTTTGATTATACATGATTGTCTCACATGCTGACCTCTGTAGAAGGAACAACCCTCACTGTATCTTCTTCCTTCCTTCCTCTCTCATCATAATAATTCCAAATTCCCCAAGAGAGAAATGTAATTGGCCTAGTTCATCATTTAATGAACAGCACTCACTATGTTTAGAGATCAAATGTTCTTCAGTTTAATGAAGATCTAAATTCTGTAGAGCTGAGAAAATTGAGTATATTTTATGCCGTTGATTTCCATTAATAGATTGAAAACCTATTCCCTCAGGATAATATAACACTAAATTATGGACCTGAAAATTGGTTGGAAGAAGAAATTCTTATTATGGGTAGGTCTGTGGTCTATGGTGTGGTGGTAGGGTGTCAGAATTGTGTTCATGTTACTTTTGAAATGTAGCAATATTAACCGAGTGGGCTCCACAGATCTCATGATATCTTTGGGAAGGCACATTAACTGAACCCCTTAGGATCCGTTTTTAACTGTATTGACAAGTAAATTATTTGAGTTTTGAGTTTCTCTGGTAGTTAGGTAAATATACAAATTAGCTGCATATTTTTATTAACTTCTAGTGCCGTTCAATTGAACAACCACAGGTGTCTTAAACTGTCTTGAAGATATTTTAGAAAGTAGAAATGATGGTGGTGGTGATGATGGTGATGATGATGAAGATGATGCTGGTGATGATGATGCTGGTGATGCTGGTGATGGGGCGATGATGATGGTGATGATGATGAAGATGATGGTGGTGGTGATGATGATGGTGATACTGGTGATGAAGATGATGCTGGTGATGATGATGCTGGTGATGCTGGTGATGGGGCGATGATGACGGTGATGATGATGAAGATGATGGTGGTGGTGATGTTGATGGTGATACTGGTGATGAAGATGATGCTGGTGATGATGGTGACGGTGATGATGGTGACGGTGATGATGGTGATGATGGTTGTGATTGTGGTGATGAGGATGATGATGGTGGTGATGGTGATGATGGTGGCAGTGACTGGGTGGTGGAAGCAGCTAACGTACAATGTGCCAGGTGCTGTTCTAAGACTCTGCATGGATTAACTCATTTAATCATCATAACAACTTTCTGGGGTGGATATTATTATCATCTCCATTCTTAAGATGAGGAAACTGAGGCGCAAAGTGTCTAAGTGACTAGCAAGTGGTAGAGTTGGACAGTTTGATTCTAGAGTTTTCTCTCAATTCACACTCCAGCTTCTCAGAAGGAGCTTTACTCTCACATAATTCATTCTTGAAAATGTGAAAGAAAGAGGGTTCTGTTCCCTTGAAAGTCAAGCAGTATTAAAAAAAATCACCGAGGGACTTCCCTCGTGGCTCAGTGGTTAAGAATCCGCCTGCCAATGCAGGGGACACGGATTCGAGCCCTGGTCCAGGAAGATCCCACATGCCGTGGAGCAGCTAAGCCTGTGCGCCACAACTACTGAGCCTGTGCTCTAGCGCCCGCGAGCCACAACTACTAAAGCCTGTGCACCTAGAGCCCGTGCTCCACAACTAGAGAAGCCACCGCAATGAGAAGCCTGTGCACCACAACGAAGAGTAGCCCCCGCTCGCTGCAACTAGAGAGAGCCCATGCACAACAACGAAGACCCAATGCAGCCAAAAAAAAAAAGTAAAAAAAATCACTGATTCAAAATTCAGGTATAATTTTGTTAACATAGAATTAGCATATCATACTTGTTCTTTAGTTTTCTTCTTTATCTTCATAATTGAATATGTACTATTGGCTTAAATATGCTGAGCTTAAGGATAAAGCATCGTTGCTTTAGTGTCTGCAGTTGGTTTTCATCTTTGATTCAGTTATATTATGACTGATAACACTTTTTTTGCTTTTGTTTTGTTTTGTTTACTTATTTTTGTGAAATGATAAGGGCTCTTATAGGTATTTACCCAAGATAAATGAAACATGCCTGCAAGAATATTTGTGCAGAAATGTTCAAATTATTCATATTAAATAAGCACTGGATTGAGTTGACCTAAATATTAATCAACATATGAATTGATGACCAAATTGTGGTATATCCATATAATGGACTACACAGGGCATCTTGGATCAATCTCAAAAACATTTATTTTCTTGAGGTGGAATTCACCTAACAGAAAATTCACCCTTTTAAAGTGACCAATTCAGTGACATTTAGTAGAGAATTAAAGGACATGTATGCAGTGTGCATTTGCCACCTCTATCTAGTTCCAAAACATTCTGTCACCCCAAAAGGAAACCCATGTCCAGTAAGCAGTCATTCACTGTTCTCCCCTTCCCCAGGTCCCTGGCAACCACCAATCTGTTTTCTGTCCCCATGGACTTAACCTATTCTAGATATTTCATATAAATGGAATCATACAATATGCAACCTTTTTCATATGGCTTCTTCCACTTAGTGTAGTGTTTTTGAGGTTTGTCTGTGTGTCACATATATCAGTACTTCATTCCTCTTTATGGCTGAATAATATTACGTTGTAGGTATATACCACAGTTTGTTTATCCATTCATCCATTGATGGACATTTGGGCTGTTTCCACCTTTTGACCGTTGTGATTATTGCTGCTATGAACATGCATGTACAAGTGTTTGTTTGCATTCCTGCTTTAAATTCTTTGAGGTATATATCTAGGAGTGGAATTGCTGGGTCATATGGTGATTCTATGATTAACATTTTGGGGAACTGTTAAACGGTTTTCCATAGTACCTGCACCATTTTTACATTCCCATCAGCAATATATGAGGACCCCAGTTTCTTTACATCCTCACCAACACGTGTTATTTTCCATTTTTGTTATTATAACCAACCTATTGACTATGAAGTGGTGTCTCATTTTGGTTTGCTTTGCGTTGCCATAATAACTAATGATGTTGAGCATTTTCATGGGCTTGTTGGCCATTTTTATATCTTCTTTGAAGAGATGTCGGTTCAAATCTATTGCCCATTTTTTTAATTGGGCTGTTTGTCTTTTTGTTTTTGAGTTGGAAGTGTTCTTTATATATTCTAGATACTAGGCCCTTATCAGATACATGATTTGCATAGATCTTCTCTCATTCTGTAGGTTGTCTTTGAATTTTCTTGATAATGTCCTTTGATGCACAAAATTTTGACTTTTTTAAAATAAATTTATTTATTTAATTTATTTATTTTTGGCTGCATTGGGTCTTCGTTGCTGTGCACGGTCTTTCTCTAGTTGTGGCGAGCGGGGGCTACTCTTCGTTGCGGTGCATGGGCTTCTCATTGTGGTGGCTTCTCTTGTTTCAGAGCATGGGCTCTAGGCACACGGGCTTCAGTAGTTGTGGCACTCAGGCTCGGAAGTTGTGGCTCGCGGGCTCTAGAGTGCAGGCTCAGTAGTTGTGGCGCACGGGCTTAGCTGTTCCCCGGCATGTGGGATCTTCCTGGACCAGGGCTCGAGCCCATGTCCTCTGCATTGGCAGGCGGATTCTTAACCACTACGCCACCAGGGAAGCCCAAAATTTTAACTTTTGATGAAATCTAATTTATCTATGTTTATTGCTCACGCTTTTCCTGTCAAACTCTTTTTGATTAGTGAAGAAGCCAAGTGCAAAAAGAGTACATATGGTCTGATTCCATTTATATGAAACTCCAGGAAAGACAAATCTAAACAAATCTGTAGTTGCCTGAATTGACTAGGAAGAGGCACAAGGGAAGTTTTGGGCTTGATGGAAATCTTCTGTATCTTGATTGTGGTGGTGGTTGCATGGGTGCGTACATTTGTCAAAACTTAGGAACTGTGTACTTAAATGGGTACTTTTTATCTTAGGTAAATTATAATAAAGTTGATTTAAAACAAAAAGAACATATGCAATTTATTTATTCAGTCTACCGTTGATGGACATTTAGATTTTTTTCCAATGTTTATGTATTTCAAACAGTGCAATTGTGAGCCATCTTATTACACGTACTTTGTGCACAAATGTCCTCATTTCTGGTGGGTATATATATCTAGGGATGGCATTACTGACTCATAGGTATGCATACAGTCACATTTAGTAGATAATGCTAAAAAGTTTTCCAAAGTGATTATACCGATTTACACAGTCACCAACAGGGTATGAGAATTCCACTTGCTCCATATCATCACTAACACTTGGCATTTGTCAGTCTTTTTAATTTTATCCATTCTAGTGAGTGTGGAGTGGAGTGGAATTTGGGTTAATTTAAACTTTCTTGACACTGATGAAGTCAATTACCTTTTATTTGGTTATTAGCTATCAGTGCTTTTTAAAATAATCCATTTGTAGGAGTCTAAATATTTTCGATGAAGATTTTGTTAGTTATATGTTTAGCAGATATTCAGCTGTGACTTGCCCTTCAATTTCTTATTAGTAGTTTTGATAAAGGGAAGTTCCTAATTTTAATGAAGTCCAAATTATCAATCTTTTCTTTTATGGTTAAAACTTTGAGTGCTATTGAAGAAATTTTTTTCTACTCCATGGTCACGAAGATATTCTCCTGTGTTATCTTCCGAGATGCTTTATTGTTTTGTCATTCACAATTACATCTACAATTCACTTGTAATTGATTATTTTTACATGTGGTATGGGATCAAGCTTAATTTTTCCCCCATATTGATATGCATTTGGCCTGGCACTATTTAGTGAAAAGTCTATTGTTTCTACTGCTCTGTAATACCACCTTGATCATACAGTGTTTATATATGTTTTGGTCTGTTTCTGGACCATATTCTATTCCAGGGGTCGGCATGTGGCTCATGTGGCTCATTTTTGTACAGCTTCCAAACTAAGAATAGTTCTATATTTTTAAAGGGTTGTTTAAAAAAAGAATATGCGACAGAGACTGTATGAGTCCTGCAAAGGCTAAAATATTTACCATCTGGCCCTTTACAGAAAAGTTTGCTGAACTCCGTTCTGTTCCATTGGTCACTTTCTTTGCTGCAAGACTGTGATCTTAATTACTGTAGCTATATAATAAGTGTTGCTATTATGTAGAGTAA
Organism: Physeter macrocephalus; assembly: GCF_002837175.3. NCBI lineage: Eukaryota > Metazoa > Chordata > Mammalia > Artiodactyla > Physeteridae > Physeter > Physeter macrocephalus. Next base: position 16,253,974 of record NC_041224.1, read on the forward strand.
GTCTTCCAATTTTGTTTTCAAGATTGGATTGGCTGTTCTTGTCCATTTACAGTAACACACACACTCACACACACAAATTCTTCTGGAATTTTGATTGGTTTTATATTATTTACAATGTTGAATATTTGAAAATATTTGAAGTATTGAATCTTTCAATCTACGAATGTGGTGTATCTCTTCCATGAATGAGTTTTGAATTTTTCTGCATCTTTTGGGATAAACATTTGATTTTTTTTCCTTTAGTCTCAATATAGTGAATTATATTTATTTATTTATTTATTTATTTATTTTTTTTATTTTTTTTTTTTTTGCGGTACGC
>NC_041224.1:16255479-16286254 GCF_002837175.3 Physeter macrocephalus
GTACGCGGGCCTCTCACTGTTGTGGCCTCTCCCGTTGCGGAGCACAGGCTCCGGACGCGCAGGCTCAGCGACCATGGCTCACGGGCCTAGCCACTCCACGGCATGTGGGATCTTCCCGGACCGGGGCACGAACCTGTATCCCCTGCATCAGCAGGCGGACTCTCAACCACTGCGCCACCAGGGAAGCCCTAATTTATTTTTTAAATGTTAAACCAACTTTGCATTACAGAACTAAACCAAGATTGTTCCTAACATATGTACTTTTTATATATTACCAGTTTTGGCTTTCTGTTTTATTTAGAATTTTTGCGTCTCTGTTCAAGGATTGCTTCACATAAAGGTGGACTTTGGTCCTTTTGATATTTGGAGTATCAGTTTGGGTTCCCTGAGAAGCAGACACAAAGACAGAAATGGTGGCAAGACATGATTAGACATGGCAGAGATTTATTGGGGGAAATGCCTGTAGAAAGGAGCAGGAAAGGACGGGGAAGACTTAAGACTGTGATACAGGTTTGACGCCTGTGAAAGAAGAGAGAAAAAGAAGGATGTGAGGAAGGCCCTGACTGCAGCACAGTTCTCAGAAGGCCTGTGCTGGTCCAGAGAGGAGTCACCAAACCAACACTATCCCTTAGAGGAGTCCTGCTTCGGGGGGCGGGGGAGTGGCAAGTGTGAACATGATAGTGGGTCCAGGCTGGGGGGCAGTCAGCTGTCTTCTCTTTGGCAGGACAGGGCTGGGCTTCTATCTTTGCAGCCCTACTCAGGTGTTGTACTCCTTGGGAGGCCCAACTGAAAGCATATGGTGTTTTCCAGGGCCCTCTTCCTTGCTAGACCCCAACGTCCATGTTTGTGTCCCTGACGCTTTGAGACCGAGGGAGGCCATGAACAGCTTTTCAGTCTCAGCCTTTACTTTGGAAGCAGAATTTGCCTCAAAGCAAAAAGCAGTGCAAAACACGGGGCTCCCTGGACTTCATTCTCCTAATTTGGTTTATCGATTTTCTGAAGGCAAACTTTTTTTATATCTGCTTTTAAGATTTTCTCTGTAGGGACTTCCCTGGTGGTCCAGTGGGTAAGAATCCACGCTCCCAATGCAGGGGGCCCGGGTTTGATCCCTGGTCGGGGAACTAAGTTCCCACATGCATGCCGCAACTAAGAGTCAGCATGCCACAACTAAAGATCCCGCATGCCGCAACTAAATATGCCACAACAAAGATCCCATGTGCCACAACTAAGACCCAGTGCAGCCTAAATAAATAAATAAATAAATAAGATTTTCTCTATATCTTTGATGTTTGGCCATTTTGTGATGATGAGTCTAGGTGAGGATTTATTTTAATTTTTCCTGTTTGGGATTCATTGAGCTTCTTGTGTCTGTAGATGGATGTCTATCATCAGTCTAGGAAATTTTCAGCCAGCATCTAATCACATATTACCTGTGTCCTCCTGTAATCCAATGCTGTCTTCTTCTGGGGCTCCAATTAAACATATGTTAGATTTTCTTACTCTACCCCCCATGGCTTCTAAATTTTCTGTTTCTTCTGTGTGTGTGTGTGTGTGTGTGTGTGTGTGTCTGCATTCCAGGTAATTTCTCCCTATGTATATTCAATAATTTTCTTTTTAGCTGTTTGCTAAAATTTTAAATTTTAATTATTAGAAGTTCTTTAGTGTTTCTTCTGTGTGTGTGTGTGTGTGTGTGTGTGTCTGCATTCCAGGTAATTTCTCCCTATGTATATTCAATAATTTTCTTTTTAGCTGTTTGCATTTTAAATTTTAATTATTAGAAGTTCTTTAGGGTAGTGCACCGAATATGCTTGACCACTTCCTATAGTTTCCTCTTTATCATTTTTAGGCTTATTTAAAAAACTTCTTCAGACATGGTAAGCAGAGTTGTTTTATAATCTCTGTCTAGTGGTTCCATTATCAGAAGCCTTTGTGGGTCTCTTTCTCTCTTTTTTTTTCTGGTGGTTCTAGCTCAGAGGGTGTTGTGTTTTTGGAGTTTTTTGTTGTTGTTGCTGTTATCATTATTATTTGTGGATGTTTGAGTATTTTGTGTTTTTTGTGGATATTTGACTATTTTGTGTTTATTGACCTTCAAATATCATTACTGAAGATTTTTTGAGATCTAGGATAAAAGTTTGTTGTTTGCTTTATCCAGATCCAGGCTATTACTTGATTTAGCCTATAAATCTATGTGAAGTTTGGCCTCTAGCTACTTCTTAGAGATTGCTTTCCCTTCCCTTACCCCCTGCTCTGCTTAGTTAGCACTGAGGGTAGCCTCTGGGCTGGTGGGAACATTCTTTCCAGTTACCCTTACTCTTCAGTGTGGGGAAAGTCTCCTAACAGATTCCTAACTGGACAAGACTTGGGCTTTTTCCTCTGCCTGCTGAGTGCAGAAGCCCTTAAGATGGAAGTTCTAACCTGGACATATATTATGATATTAGTAGTCTTTTGGGAGGTAATTTTCTTCTTTTATTCTTTGTTGTTTTTTTGGCCACACCGTGTGGCATGTGGGATCTTAGTTCCCCTACCAGGGATTGAACCCACTCCCCCTGCAGTGGAAGCGCAGAGTCTTAACCACTGGACAGCCTGGGAAGTCCCAGGGGGTAGTTTTCTAGTAGCTGGACTTTGTATGCATATACACTATGGCGCAAATATAAGTGATGTATTCCCTGTACTCACTCACTTTGCTAATATATGGATACTTCAGTGAATGGCTTGCTGCCCATGTATTTGTCTTATTAAAATAACTATTCTATCAACATAGTTATAATAAAATTACCAAGTTTTTTGTAGTTTGCTATTATGGGCAATGTTTCCTACTGTAAAAATATACACACACGTGTAAATTTACATACACGTGTACACACACAAAGATAATAAGTGATTTTTATATGTTGCTAGCAACAGGTTAACTTAATATATTTATTTTGTTTCTCTTCATTTGACAGGTAGGAAACACGGGAAAGGAGGGCTTCAGGGTCTTCTGAGTAAATAGGACAAAGCAAAACACTGTGGAGTGCCAGATGTAAAGGACAGTGATGACAAGGACATATATATAGATATAGATATAGATATAGATATAGATATAGATATATACACACGGGGGAGAAAGTGATAGCTTTCAATATGTTCAATAGTTTCCAAATGTTTGAAAGGATATTTTGTACAAGATGGAGTAGATTGCTGTTTCGCAACTAGTGAAAGATGCAGGTAGGCTCTTTCCCTGATTCCCTCCTGGAAAATCCCTACTCATATTTTGGACACAGTTAATCTGAGTGATTGTAGTAAACAAGTGAAAACTTTCTACTTCCTAATATACCTGTTCCTGGGAGGTGATGATAGTAATACGGATCTGATAACGGAAAATAGAAAAATAAGAAGGGGGATCCTATCTTTTATCAAGAATTGGTCATTAGAATGTTCAAAGTAAAATTTTCCTATATACCCAAACTAGTCATTATGTTTATTAAAAAATGTTTTTATGTGTTACTTTAAGAACAAAGGTCATTAAGGGTGGACACTGTCCTTCATTGTTGAATTTTCAGTGCCTACTAAGTGCATGGTACATAGTAGGAGCACAAATGTTTGTTGAGTAAATGTATTGAATAAAGGGGGGGGTACCACCCTAGTACCACCTTCACTTGGTACTATTCCCAAATGACTGTTCCCAAAGCTGCAAAAGTCAGCATGTTAGTATCTGACCTCAGCTGTTGAGGAATTATTGTCTCTCTACTTCCTTCCTATTTTTCGTACACCTTTCTCCCATCAGTCCCCCTTTAACACAAAGTCTCAGTGACACTTTTTAAATTTAGAAATCTTATTTCACACAGTTGCTAAGTGTGTAAGCTGGAACACTAATGACGAAAACACAGTAATCCTGGACCTTAGTAGGAATTTGTAAAATAAAGTGGTACGCTGGTCAAGTTAGATGAGAGGTTAAAAAAAAAAATCGAACTTCACTGTAAAGGTCCCAGGAAATCATACTTACAGTAATCTAAAATGAAGGGAATTTGATTGCATTTAAGTAGGTATTGTCAGAAATCCAATTTTTGGAGTAGATTTTCAGGCTTTGTGAGGCGTTGCATGAAGGTAGTTTGGCAGTCAGGAGGGTAAAGGCGATTAAAAAATCTCTTTAATGGTTCTAAAACCTTTAGGACATAGGCGATCTAGGATTTTAGAGAACTAATTGGGATACTGAACAATAGGGCTGTAAAGGTGAAAGTCCAGGAAAGTACCTGGTTGGAGTATTAATGTTCTAGACTGTCCTAGAAATCACTTCTCTATAGAAACTGTTGCTCCAGAGATGACCTGTAATTACGTGATTTTGAGCTGTCTTTTCTTAGCTGCTCCGTAACTTAAGACCTTGATCACAGACACCACTTAGCTGAATAGGCCCATTTTTTTCCTGATTGCTCTCCAGTTAGTCTATACTCAAAATACATGATTCGTAGATCCAGTTAATAAAAAGTGAATTTAATTGTGATGGTCCCTGCTTTCAAAATTTAACAGATAATTTTTCATCTCTGGTGTAGAACTGCAATAGAAGTATTTGCGTATGAGTGCTAAATGCGTTAAGTCTAGAAATATATTTCCTGTTGTTTATTCATTCTCTTAGCAGACGTTTGTTGAGTCACTTCCAAGAGCCAGTCACTAAACTAATTGCTGGGAAGGGAGCAATATAGCCTCTAAACTCATTTCCTTTAGATAGTGATTCAGATGTCACCTGCTAGAGAGGACTTCCCTGACCATTGCCTAAAAATAGTATCACATCCCTGCCTCTCCCTCTGCCTTCCCTTCTCACTCTGCTTATTATTCTCTGTCACACTTTTCACCATCTCTCTTGCTACTTTTTTCTCCTTGAACATTTTTCTGCCTCAGTTGGATTGTTGAGCAGGAACCTTATTTTTATTTTTTTAAATTTTAAAAATAATTTGTATATATGTATTTATGGCCACGCAGCATCTTAGTCCCCGACCAGGGATTGAACCCGTGCCCCCTGCAGTGGGAGTGCGGAGCCCTAACCCCTGGACCACCAGGAAATTCCCAACTTTATTTTTTTCCTTTTTTTTCTTTAAACCCAGAACAGTTCCTGGCCTATATACATTTAATGAGTCTTTATATAGGATGGTGGAAGACGAAGGTGTAAAATAATTACATAAGTGCAGAAACAGAGGTCTGCACAACTGTGGCAGGATCACAGCATGGCAAGTCATCTAACCACCAGGGAAGGGTTTCTCAGATGGGGTGTGCTTTGTGCTGAATAGGATTTTATCAGGACAAAGGAAAAAACAGCATTCGAGAACAAATTTCGGAGGCATTTAGAAGTTGTATTTGCCCAGATTTGGTAGTAGGACATGGGGCAGATTGTATGTCACCAGTTAAAGATGACTTGTGGAGCCTTATGCTTGGCTTTTCTGGCATGAATGAGTGGATGGATGGAAGTACCATTGACTGAGGGATACAGAAGGGAAACACACCCGCCTCATTTTCCCGGGGAAATGAGTTCAGTTTGGGATAAGTTACATTTCTGATGCTGGTAGAATGTTCACTACCTAGTTGAAAATTTGGGTATGGAGCTCATAGGGAGAGGTAGGGTTGAAATTTGGAAGTAATCATTATATATGCTGTAACTAAGCCCTAGGCATCAATAAAATCATACACAGAGAGCCTGAAGACACACAGCGTAAAGATAGAACCCTAGGAAAGACAACATCTAAGAGCTGGTCAGAGAAAGGAGAATCAGAAAGGAAATCAGAAACTAAGTTTTGGAAGGTATAAGGACAACCAGGAGGAGTTGATGGCTTGCTAATTAAGAGGTGATCATTTTTAGGGGAGGGTGGATAACTTGCATTTATCCTAGAGAATTCATTAGGGTGGAGACTAAAAAGATACTGTTGGGGGAGTTCCCTGGCGGTCCAGTGGTTAAGACCTCGCGCTCCCAATGCAGGGGTCCTGGATTCGATCCCTGCTCTGGGAACTAGATCCCACATGCTACAACTAAGACCTGGCGCTGCCAAATACATAAATAAATTTTGAAAAAAAAAAAAAAAAAGATACTGTTGGACCTGACAAGTAGCAAATTGGTAAAGTTACCAAGAATAGTTTCAGTGTGGTGGGCGGAGTGGATCCGGTGCGTCAGTGGGCTGTGACATAAATTAGAGCAGGGAACGGTGGGGAGGGGGGAATGCATGCTGTCCCCCAGGGGATACTTGTCAACATCTGAGAAACCCTGAATTAGAAGTAAAGAAATGAGAGTAGGTGAGTATAGAATATTCTTCAAGAAGTATGAAAGTGAAAGGATGGGGAATGAGAGGTGAAAGCTGTGTGGCAGGGTAGGGAGAAGTTTTGTTGTTCTCTTAAGTTTGGGAAGCTTTTGTGTGTTGTGAGATCTGGAGAGAAGAAGAGAGATTGGTTTTACACTTGAGAAGAGACCATTTGGGGAACAAGGTCCTGAAGAAAGCTGGTAACTAAATCCTCACCTGAGAAAGAACAAAGGGAAGTAAGGATAGACAAAGATTTAAAATAGAAGAAACTGAGGATTCAGCAGTTGAAATACAGTAAAGTGAGAAATAAGGTTATCCAAGTAGTGTGAGCCAATCAAGATGGCAGAACAAGTCCAAGAAGGGTATTAGAAGCTTGAAACAGCAGCCTTGAAGGAACGGGGATTAAAATACAAGCAAGAGACTTTAGTGAGTAATGTCAAGCGCTTAGCTGAACTTGGAAACTAAATCAGTGGGTCACGCAGTTTTACTCAGTTGTCGTTGCAGGCCAAGAACGAGAGCAGAGGGGGAGGGTCTGGTTGGAATCGTCCATAGCTGGACATCGGCGAGTGGAATGCTCTGAAAGGTCAAGGGGGAAAGGAAGTTGAGGTTGCTGGTGAATTTGGTTGTAATATTGATCTGTGGGTAAACTTACAAGAAAGAGTGTTTTCTGAGGGAGACTGATAGTCTTGAAGACCAGAGAGGACTAAAGGGTTTGGAGAAAGATGAGGGGCAGGTTTAGTCGGTTATGGGGTCGGGCAGAGGTAAAGGTCAGACATGGAAAGATAGTCGCCCGTGGTTAGCGCAGTGCAACTCATTTTTCCGGGTTTGCAGAGAACTTAAAATCTAGCACAACTGGAATAACGGCTCTGAATCCACACGTGATACATACTTTGTGAAATTCCTGAAAACTTTTAGAGAGAGAAAAAAACGATGCTGCATAAACTTCAAATACTCCAGAAGACAGATCCCGGGGCTGTTTTGTTCGTTGTAGAGTGATAGGCTCCTGGCACGTTGTCCAAGCTCACTAAATATTTGTTGAATGAATAACATCCTCCAGAGTCTTTCTTGCCTAGGTGGTTTATAACGCCAGAAAATTTTGGTTCACGTCTGACACCTAGTGGTATTGTACTCAAATTACTATTAAGTGGCAGCATTTTCCTTCTATTTCAGGGAAATCCTACAGATCAGTTGCAGTATAATGATAGCTTTGTTCCTGAAACATATCTCCAAGTTGGTTTTGGGCAGTCTTGCTATTGGCATTTACTAGGACTTTAATTTGAATCAATCAGCAGTAATGTTTATAGAGCATCCACTGTATGCCAGATACTGTTCTGTGTGCCAGAGATTTTCATGTAGTGCATGTTCTCTTGCATATGTGACCTCTCTGAATTGGAATAGATAGGCAGAGCATTCCATTAGGAGTGGGAAACTGGTTCCAGAACTTAATTTTAGGATTCTATTGTGGTTTTACATGTGAGACCTTTTCTAAATTTATTTCATAGCTTTTGGTGCTACCGTTCCTGTGTCATGAAATACTGCTTTTCATTAATGTTAGGTAGGCTTTTAGGAAGATAGAAGAAAGTAGAAGGAAGGCTTGGGTTTGTTGTCAGTTTATATGATCCAGATTGTGCAAAATACTACATAATATGGGGAACTGTGAACAGATTTTGTTTTCTTTCCTTTAAGCAGTAAAGTTCTGATTTGCTAGTGATGCGTATACTGAAGTATTTCAAGTATTTGTGAATGAATTGACCTGATACCTGCGATTTACACTCAAATACTTCAGGAAAAAAATGTGAGTGTAAATGAAACAAGATGACAGATTTTTAATAATTATTTACATTATGTTCATGGGGGGGTTATTCTACTTTTTTTCCTCTATTTTTGTGTATGCCGGGCCTTTACCACACTAAAAAGTAAAAACCAAAAAAATTAGACAGGTGTGGGCTGAAAGAAAGTGTGTCATGATTAAGTTAGAACGTGATCTGCTTTTTAATATTCAGCAGATTTTCTTAACTTCACTTTGTTCCATTTGATGTTACTTAAAGATGAGGTTGAGTAGTGAGTGTGTGTTTGCTTATAATGGATGAAATGTGATTGAGACCTGACAGGTGACATTCTACTGACATTGTCTAGAGACTGTTGGAATTTGGGGTTTGGAGCTCATAAGAATTGTTGGAGCTACAGATTGGAGGCTTGGGAGGTATAATTTCAAAGCACTAGCCATCACTCTGGAAATGAGAGCATCATAAGTGGAAATTTGGGACCACCTAGGTTTAAAAAGCTGGAATGCATTTTTTTTTTTCCTTAGTGCTTCTACCCTTACCAAAGGGGAAAGGGACCCAATAATCTGCCATAGCAGTCTTCTTAAATTGGATTGTACTTCATTTTCATATAGGATGTATCAGTATTTATCATATGATACATACGGGTTTTTGATGTGAGACAGTGTCTCTCTTAGGCTCTTAAGATAGTTTTGTATGCCGTTAGCAAACCAAACCCCTAAAATAAAAATTAGAAGCCTGTTTTCTTTTCTTTTCTTTCTTTTTTTTAGAAGCCTGTTTTCAACAATGAAAAAAAAGCAGCTATGAAATATTTCAGGCAAACAGAAAATAAAGGGAAGAAATGTGACTTCCAAATGCTGGCCACCTGTCCTTGTCATCTTAGCATTTTAACACCCCCCTCCTCCATTTCTCTCTCTCTCTCTCTCTCTCTCACTAAGACATAAATGATTATAAATATGGTTAAGGCCCTTCCATACCACTCCTTTTCTATTCTCTTCCCCCAGAGGTAACTACTAGCCTGAATTTGCTATTTATCACTCCCTCTGTTTGTTTTTTGCCTTAATAGATCCATAATTCCTAACTTTTTTTGCTCAATAAATGCTTCTCCATGCCCTGTTTTTTCTGTGTCAATCTGTGACCCAGCAAAGAGAAACAAAGATCATTTTTTATTATTCAGATTTAACTTTGATATCTGTCTGTCTCAATCTACATTGTGGTTTCAATTATTTTGGGTCTGAAAAATATTAATTTCAATAAGCTATTTAATTGATTTTCTTTAAGTAATTAATGCCTGGAGCTTTAATACTCCATTATGTGACCTCTATAGCTTTCCACCTTTGTGGAGAGCACACGTCTTCCAAGGCTTATCTAACTTTTAACTTTCATATGAAGCACAGTTTAATTTCAACAGCCTTTTCTAGTGTAAAGATAGATAGAGGGTTTCTTTGTTTTTGTCTTTTTTCTTTTTTTACAACAAAGAAATCAGTAAAAAGAATCCTTTAAAAAACTGTCATTATAAAAACAGAGATTTGGTTCCGTTAAAAAAATTGTTTGGTAGCATCTATGAGAACTGTGAGAGAGAAGGAAACATTTAAAAAAATCTCAATCTGAGTGATAGCCATGATTTTCTGCTGCTTTGCTTTTGGTTAAAATGTAAGATGGTATTTCTTTGTTTAAAGTATAATTTTTTTTTAAAACTCTGATAAATACATTTCTCTTGTCCCTAGAACTAACTACAGGATTCCTTGATCTATACCTGTTATTTCTCTGTGTATCTTCATTCTCTGTGTCTCATTTCTAACTGGTTTAGTTCTAAGAATATTACTTCTGAAAATAATCTATTTGCTTTAGGCTGCTTGCTTTGTATACTTCATATTTCAAATTTTGAAACAATTTAAATGTTGCAAGTGATTTGGATTTTAGCATTCTCCAAAGAAGAGTGTCATTAGAGCACTCTGGCTTTTAGACGCCAGTCTCTTTGAAGACGGATGAGTAGTTCGTGTCAGAGTTACTGGAAATGTGTTAGTTTAGTCTCTCTTACTTCTTCCTTCTTTTCTTCGGTGTTCTTCGGTTTGTACTCTTCAACTCCCCCCAATATGCCAGCTGAGTCTGCATTGTTACTCTTCGGACCATTATTTAATCAAGCACCAGCAGTGTGACAAGTGCCCTGTCCCCTGGCCTCATTCATCCCTGATCTCTATGTAAACTTTCTAAAACTTTACCGTCAGATTAGCATAGTAATAACCTTGATTAAATACCTACTTGTATCAGGCATCATGTAAGTATTTCAGTGGATTCTCTCTTCTAATCCTCACGATAGCCTTGCCAGGTAAAAATAAATTGTCATCATCCTCATTTTTCAGATGAGTTAACTGGGGTACAAATAAATCATTTGTCTAACATCACTTGGGGATAGGGTTGCCAGATAAACTACAGGATGCCCAATTAAATAGGAGTTTCTCATAGACAGTCATTTTTGCAAAATCCAGTAACCCTACTTGGAAAGTGAGTGGTAGAGCTGGGATTTTAAAGCAGGTAAGCTGGTCGTAGGGCTCAAGCTGTTAACCGCTGCCTTATACTAGGTACGGAGAATAAAAATCATATCCACCTGGATGTTCATACAGTATTTGGATGGCAGCTACTACCTATATATTATTATTTCTTTTAGTTGAGTTATTTTTCCCCAACTGATTATATTTACTGTAATGTAAAAGTATGTGCATTCTCTCTGATTTCAAAGTGTAACATTCAACTTCAGGCAAATTCATGTATGCTTTTTATAGCTTCTTATTTAAGTCTTTACTAATTGTATGTTAAATAGCATAAAGTGGGACTTTTTCAGTACCTGCTCATTTTAGCCATTCTCATTCATGTAAGGTCATTGTCTTCTTTCTTTTCTCAAATACAGAAAGGTTTAATTACATGTGTGTGCTAGAAAGACACATTTCCCTTTTCTTTTGATAAGGTCAAGGAAATAACACTTGAATAAGGTCTTTAGCAGTTCTTTGAAACACATCCTATGTGTTCTCAAAAAATTGAGAAATTATAAAATACACATGTAGAATTGAAAGAGGCTTTTTGCTAAGAATTGCCAGGGAAGCCACCTGGCTCTGCCAAATGATCCTACAGGGAAGCAAGGAATACATTTTCCTGATTAATTACAATTCGGGATCGGACTTTTTGTTTTGCATATCTAGAAACCGACTTTAAAAAACTTAAATACGTAAGAGATTGAATAACACACACTTTGAATTTGATGCTTGTGATTTCCAGTTCCAGTGGAATTGCAGAGAGCATATATTAAAGAAATGACACTCTTAAAATTATTGAACCACGTGTTTAACACAAGACTTAGAGTCAAGGAATATGGAAATTGAAGAGAGGGATATTTCTTAGTTAAACCTGCCTGTAATTAAAGGATGCCTATGGGAAATTTTTCTGTTGTCCAGAAGGGATTGGTTAAAACCCACAGTAGTAATAGCAAGTCAGAATTTTGGAGAGAGTCCAGAAAGGAAAGTGAACAAGAAGAATCAAAAAGTACAGCTCTCAGCAGATGTGGTAGTGCTTGCTGTAAGACTGGCCCTTCTTTTAGTCTAGTCCATCTTCATGTATTTTCAGGTATAGTGTATTGAAGGATTTGTCAATTTGTGGCAAAGTCTCTCTGATTTTATAATGGCAGTCATTGCAAAGTAGTATTTCCTTTTTAGAAATCAAAACCAAATTATTTTGGACTACATTTATTCCGTGTGAGTGAAGTGCCTATGAGAACTTTCACTACATTGCTGCCCAGCCAGCTTTTTATTATTTTGTAGAATTCATTAATGCTCATTTACATTTTGTATTTTTAAATATAAGTGTGGTATAATCACCTTTGGGACATAGTGGACTAGAAGACATTAATTAAAAAAAATGTGTCCTCTCTTTAATTATATAAATCTTTCCATGAAAGCAGTGACTTGGCACAGCAAAACTTATTAAACCTTCAGATCTCCAGCCTAGAAGAAATAGATGGTTTTCCTTAAATACCAACTGTTGTAAATGTTGAGTTGGCTACATAGGGACCTAGCCTGATTACCAGCTGGATTGGCATTAAGAATTTGCATTTTAAGTGACTTATATTGAAAGAAACCTTCTTTTCCCTTTCAAACTAGTTGTAAGTGGACTGTCTACTTGTATTTGGTAAAGCTTGACAACTGAATAAGTAGTTCAGTTACATTTGAAGCATGAGGGAACACCATGTTTGGATTTGCATCTGGATTCAAATTCCTACTCTGCCTCTTCGTAAGTTAGTCTGTTTCCTCCTCAGTATAGTGACAGCATTAAAATCATAATGCCTTTCTTGAAAGCTTGATGTAAGAATTAAATAATAAATTTGTTCATTGATTGGATAATGCTTTATTGAATGCCTGTCTGTGCCAGGCATTGTCCTGGGTGCTGTGAGCATCAGTGAACGTGACAAAAATCCCTGCTCTTCATTTTAGTAGACGAGACAAACAACCAGCATGAAAGCAAATAAACATGTAACTTTAAGTAGTGGAATGCCAAGTTCTGTGAAGAAGAATAAAACCTGGCACATACAGAAAGTTTTCCCAAACTTTGTATTATAATTTTCAAAGTACAGCAAATACCTTGTCCATCTGGATTCAACAATTAACTTAATGTTGAATATATATTTGCTTTATCTGTCCATCCATACATGTGTCTGGGTGTTTGGATATCTTGGCTTATTTTTTTCTCTGAAGCCATTTGAAAATTAAGTTGCAGATATCATTATCATAATACTGGAAATGTAATAATATAATAATAAACTATGATAATACAAGATTACAATTAGTCCCTAAGTATTTCAGCAAACATCTCTTAAGAATGAGGACATTCTTCCTTACAGTAGGGATTTCACTAGCATTAGTTCTCTGTTTCCTCCAAAACCTCATGGAGAAAGCAGTCAGGGCTATCTGTCATAGCCAATCAGAAGTGACCAAAGGATTTATAATATTTTCAAGTCTTCTGAACTTAGAGAGCTGTATAGAGTTTCCTTGGGAAGAGATCTGACATATATTTGTATTTTTGAAAATTGGATGATAGATACTTTGCAGGTATATTTTTATAACCTTTCAAATTTTTCATTCTTGAAAACCTAAGAATATGAGACTAGTCTTCATCTAAGCACCATGGAGAGTGGAAATACACATTTACCGAGGAATTGCGCCAATTACAAGCTATGCTGAGCTCTTTTACATGTTATCTTATTGAGTCTTCATAGAAACCCTTCAAGAATGCAAAAACATGTCTCTGTACTGTAAAAGAAAAAGCAATCATTTCTTTTAAGTAAAAACGTTTACTTACCTGCAACTGGACTATCCAGTGGCAAAGCAAGGATTTGGATCCCTATCTCCTGGTGTCTAAAACATAAGCAGTTTTCCTCTGTGCCCTGTTGCATTTTAAGGAGCGTTAGCCATTCACTACTTTTAGAGGATTTCTTTCAGAGTAAATAGCTAAATATGTAAGGGGAGTTGCTGACAGATGTTCCTTTATTGGTTTCTACTTCATTTGAGCCACCTTTGTGATATTCCTGGATAAAAATGCGGTTTTCTATGACAATAATTATGGATTCTTTATGTTTGACAGTCATATTCTGCCCAGCGCCACAGTCTAACAAGTATGATTAAAGTGCTCCATACATATATATGCCTTATTTTCTCAGTTATATTCTTCTTTAAGGGTCAGGGCTGTGTCTTCTGGTTCATTGATTTTCCATCTTGAGTATACATCACAGTCACATGAGGGTTTCTGATTCAGTAGATCTGGGGTGGGGGGTCCGTGAATTTGCATTTCCAGCACATTCCCTGGTTGTGTTAATGCTGCTGGTCTGGGGGTCACACTTTGAGAACCACTGTCTACCTGTTTGTCCCCTCTCAGTACTTACCTTGGTGCTTGTCGCTTAGTTTAAATGTCCTCTCACCTGTGAGTCTTTCTTTGACTTCTATGTATTGAAACTGTCAGTTGTTCTCCAATGTTAGTGTGTAGAAGGATCATCTGGGAAACTTCTTGACAGAGCAGATTTCCGATTGGACCCCGAAACATTGATTTTTGTCAAGCCCCTGAGCTGTTAATGCAGACGATCCATGGATAGCAGTTTGTGAAGTACTGACTTTCAGATTTGATCATGTGCTCTTCATCGCCATGACTGTATGTTGTGTCTGTCTCTGTTTTTTAATACTGTAGTACCATTCTTTGTTCATATGTCTTTCTCCCTCCAGAGTCCCTGAAGGGAAAGAACTGTCTTATTTAGGATTATGACTTAGTGCTTAACACCCTGCAGTGTTAAAAAGCAGTAGAGTTGAATACCGCCTGTGTAATCTAGCTGTGTGACCTTAAGAGAATTTACTTAGCCTCTCTGAGCCTCCGTGTCCTCTTTTGTTCGATGGTGGTAGTGATACTTACTTGTTATGGAAATTAGCTCTCAGGTATGTGCGATATTTAGTGTAATAATTTACATACAGAATGTTCCCAGTAAATGGAAATCATTGCTATTGTGGTGGTTGTGTTATGGAAGAAGAAAAATAAATGTTTGAGTTCTTGAAACCCTCTTAATGGTGAATTTAGCATCCAGATTTAGGATATGTGTTTAACACTTCATTTAAAAAATCTTCGCTTCACTGTCTCAATTAAATATCACTTTTTATTTTGCTATTTTAAGAAAATACTGTGAGGTAAAATTATGCCTTGCATCTTTTCTTTCCCACAGGAAAACAAAGAAACCGCTTGGAACCCATGGATACCATCTTTGTCAAACAGGTTAAAGAGGGAGGACCTGCTTTTGAAGCTGGATTGTGCACAGGTGCTTGATATTCTTACTTAAGCCTACCGTTTAATTTCTTTTCTACTTCATTTTTTCCATATTTCATTTTCCGTATTTTTCCTTCTGTCTCCTACTGTATGTTTCTTCCTTTTTCTTCATATCAGTTATTACTGTTTTTGAGACCTAGTTAGTTATATGTTTTTTGATACCCAGATGGATGGGTGGGCAGAAATACCGTAATTGATATATTGTGGACACTTTTAGTTACCACTCAGATAATGGACCCTCAGAGGCCCTCTTAACCTATTTTGCGTACATTTAATTTTGACAAAGGTTAATAAAATAGCAAATGAAGGAGATATTTGTTGAAATAAATGAAATAATCCTGGAGCTACAAGTTCTGGAAGAGCCTGACCTGCTAGAGGTGAAAGAATTCGTCCTCCACAAAGAGTAGTTTGTCTCCAGTGCAATGCAAGCCCAGCTTCATCTGCAGCTGTCAGTGGACGTGGTCTGGTAGCTGTTTGTTCTGAAATATTTTGTGACTTGTGATTTTAATTTAAAAAACTAAGTAGGATTTAGTTTAGATTTATGCACACACTAAAATAGTTACCCTTTTCTCTTGTTTCTAAACATGAAATAATTTAAAATGGGAATTAGTGAAAAACTATCTTTTACTGCCTTTTGAATAAAATGTTATCTTTTCAGCTGCAAATATAAATAGTGGGTGTCACTGGTAAGATTTATTAGGATGCATTGTTAACTTATTAATTATCTTTCTTGCCATAGTTAAAGTAAGCCTATTTCAATATCATTAGTATATATAATATGTACATCAGTGAACATATAGGATTCTATTACCTAGAATGTATCATCTCTCATATTCTAAGCTTCCCAGGGTTGGGAAGATGAAGTTGAGGGACTGCAAAGCCCACAAAAAATACGTTTTTTCCTGTTTTCCTCTTTGCTCTGTCCTTTCTCTCATTATTTTCCTTTCTGCTCCACTGAATTTTTCTGAGTAACCAAACATCCTTTTCCCCCTTAAAATGAAGAACAAGTTAATATATATAAAGTCAAAACCATGTCCATACCCATGTTTAAGTTTTGCAATGTAGCACTAATCAATAAACTGAATAGACTGAGAGAATACGACAAAGAAAATCAGTTGGACTAAAATTAGAGACCACTGAGATAACAAAAATAATTGTCTAAGGCTGTTAAACAATGTTTCTCTATTAGAAATGACAGGGTAAACAGAGGAATAAATAGTAGTTTTACAACTCAGAAAACAAATGATAGGGGCATAAATAGTATAGTTGTGGTCACTTGGTGATTATACTTTTTTTATTTTTATTTTTTATTTTTTTTGTGGTATGCGGGCCTCTCTCTGTTGTGGCCTCTTCCGTTGCGGAGCACAGGCTCCGGACGCGCAAGCTCAGCGGCCACGGCTCACGGGCCCAGCCGCTCCGCGGCATGTGGGATCCTCCCAGACCGGGGCGCGATCCCGGTTCCCCTGCATTGGCAGGCGGACGCGCAACCACTGCGCCACCAGGGAAGCCCCTGTGATTATACTTTTTGACGTTTCTAAATTCATCGATGGCTGGACTCTTATTTAAAATATAGTTATATTTCATAAGTAGCTAGATATATTAAAATTTAGGTTCATTTTTGTAAAAAGACACTTTAAAAAACGAGCAAGGATATATTAAAAATAAGTATATTACTCAAGAAATATTTCAAAAGTACTCACAAGTGACTTTTTAAAGGAATTCCTCATGTGTTATTTAATTTCTCTTTGAAGGTGATCGAATTATAAAAGTCAATGGAGAAAGTGTTATTGGAAAGACCTATTCCCAAGTAATTGCTTTAATCCAGAACAGGTAAGAGTCTTGAAATAGGATTAATTTTGGCCAAAGATGGGTTTTATAAATCACTGAAGCTAGTAGATTTAATACAATATTGTATTCCTATAAGAAATTGATGTGATGTGGAAATATGAAACTTTCCCTTAAAGTGGAAAATGCATTTGAAAGTTGCCAAGAACAAACTATCTGAGGATGGCTTATTTGGTGGCTTTGTTTTGGCAAATTTATCAGATTTGTAATTAAAATCCTTTAGAGACTGAGAGGCATATGTTTTAGATGTACCATTAAGTTTCCTACTTTTATTTGAAGTGATAATCAAATTCCTAATTTGTTTATAATAAATATATATATAAATGCATGTATAATTTGTTTTAAAACCACTAAGGATAACTTATCTTAAATAGCTTACTGAATTTTATTCTTGGCTCAAATTCATTTGTTTTAACAAAGACAGCAAGAAATCGTCTTTTAATCCATTTGTTTGCCTACATTCTACAGAATAGGATTTTGAGTTCTAAAGGTAAATAAATATTTATAGAGCGACTGATTGCAAAGATAATTTAGTCCTACTCTTTCTCTCTGTCACACACCTAGAATTGTTTTTTTTAATTACAAATAAAGAAATCGAAAGCCAAAGAGGTTGCTGTATTAAATTTCTGTCAAGAATAAACCATGACTCTGGGATCCAATTTCCAGCTCATCACTACACGAGGTTCTTCCCAGATTCAAATACAGTAACTTTTGGATGATCTGTTGCTTTATATTAGCCATACTGACCTGTCTATAATTAAATTGAGGTTCATTATTTTCTGAAGAATTCTATCAAGCTCCTCTAACCATGTCTAAAGCTGTTCATGCTATAATCTAACTTATGCACACGAATGCCCTAATATGTTGTCACTTTTACAGTTAGGTGATGTGATCATGATTTATTGATCTCAGAGTATTCTCCTTACTGTTGGATTCTAGGTGTTCCTGACAGTGATCCCTATTTGATCTTAAATATTGAGGAGACCTGGGCACTGGTGAAGAATTGAAAGCCTCCCCGGAGGCAGTGGGGAGATCCACCCAAATTTTCTTTTACTGAAAATAATTTAGATCATGATAAATATACCAGTATGTTTTGTCAGCCTGTAATTTAAGGGTTTTTTAATGTATTTGTTAACATGTCTTCTTTAAAAGTACTATTTTTCCAAACAGCCATAACTTAATCTTTGTTTTCCTCAAAATCCACATTAATTTTTTTTGTTTGTTTGTCTTTTTTGTTACTGGTGCAGTTCATCTTTCAGGATAATAATAACACTTTGGAATGACAGTCTTAATTTTTCAACCAATAAAGCAATTTGAAAAATAAATACTGTTTTTTCATGATCTTATTTTTCTTTTAAAAAATTGTGTTCCTTTTGTCTGCAGTTGGTAGCAAATGGATTAATGCAGCACAAAGCCATTGAGATTCTGCAGTGTATTAATGTAAAAATGTATCCTTGCAGAAGAATTTATCTAAGCATCAGTATGTATTTTCTACCAACTCTAAATGTTGAAATACAAGTACCTACATATTTTCTTCGTAGAATTTATTTGAACCTGTGGTTCTAATTGTTTTACTATTCTCTCAGCATTTATGAACCTAAAAATAAGGGTTCAAATGGAGACACCAGTAAATTATTAGATTTGGGGTTTTTTGTTTTTGTTGTTGTTTGTTTCTTAATCTCTTGATTGTATTGGGGGAAAATCTGTCTGATATTGTTAGGGTCGATACTGAAGCACTTGCTGGGGATAGCGCTGCTCTCCTTGCCGTATCTAAGTGTAATTCCAGATCACAGGACTCGGTATAATTTATCCCTTTGAACTGTTTTAAACCTAGAGAAACTTCTCTATTATTTTTAACAGGACACTTACATTACCAAAATAAAATGAGACTTTGAGCTATTCCTGTAAAGGCTCTAAAATTAAATCATGGAGAAGAAAGTAAATTGTTGAGATGCTATATGGTTTTTAAAAAATAAGGAGTCATTTTGATGGTTGTGACGGTGAACTCTGATTTCCTTCCCCTTTGAGGCCAAGAGGGAATATTTCAAAATTAGGGTGTTTAATATTGCTTCAAATGTTAAATTTGAGGGTTCTCTGATTATTTTTAATATATTTTTAACTTGATAAACAGAGAATTTGTGGTAAAAATTTGTAATTTGTTCTGTGACCTGAAAGAAAATTATACACAATTATATATTGATGAGTTTTGTTCCAGGAGTATTCAATATAAGTAGTATACTTCATGTTTCTAAATTAGAAACATGTTATAAAGAACACGTGACTGATTACGAATAGCTCAAACATACGGCAGGGTGCCCTCTTTTGTACATAATTAGCCTATATATATAAATGACTTCTTTTCATTTTAATGATTCGGATTTGAAATGTAAAGATTTTTAAAACCCCCATATTAAACTCATAAGCAGTTTAAAAAACACTTGTGAGTTAACTCTTTTTCCTTTATGTCTTTCTTGTATACTTCTGCCTCCCTTAAAATAGTATGTGTCTATTCAATTTCAGCGATACCACATTGGAACTTAGTGTTATGCCAAAAGATGAAGACATTCTCCAAGTGGTGAGTTTTATTTATTCAAATATGTGGATTGTTTTATAGTCACGAATGTTAATAAAAATTCTTTAAAGATGGAGGTGGATTAAACTTTTTTTAAAAGATTCTAGGGAAAAAAACCTCAAATCCTCTGTTTTTCTCTACATTTTATCAAAAAAAAAACAAAAAAAGAGAGACTATTGTCCATTTTTTACAGTTAAGCAACATGAGAATATTTTATTGATTCCACAGTAAACTCTTATTGTTGTCATTTGGAATGAGATTCCTAAGGAGTTTGTTTGCCCAAATGTTGCATTCTAGATACTCCTTCAACCAAAAGCCAAACCTCAGGGTGCAAGTACATATCCCCAGGAATTAGATTTTTTTTTTTTAAACTATGAGGTCAGAAATTTTATGAAAGCCGTTTATTAATTTTCCAATAAGCATTACTGTCTATAAATTAACTTACCGAGCAGTTTTCTTAACCGTATCCATTCATTCCATTAGAAGTAATGTTCGCAATGAAGAGAGAGAGTCTACACCTTAAGGGAAAAATATGTTAGCATCTTAGAGAGGGAGTGAAACTATATAGTTGAAAATCTTTAGCATTTATCCTAAAATATCTTTCTCCTCTTGAGAAAGAAAACAAATTAACTGGAGTACTTAACTCCTTTATTAAGCTTAGATATTGCGGAGGGTAAAAAGATGATAAAATAAATTTCATTCAGGAAAATAATACTTTTCCTCAATTGATTTTGTAGTTCAGCAGAATAAAACAATTAGAGCTAGGAAATAGCAGTGGCTGCTGAAGTTTGTTGTTTGTTTGTTTTGCGGTACGTGGGCCTCTCACTGTTGTGGCCTCTCCCGTTGCGGAGCACAGGCTCCGGACGCGCAGGCTCAGCGGCCATGGCTCACGGGCCCAGCCGCTACGCGGCCTGTGGGATCTTCCCGGACCGGGGCACGAACCCGTGTCCCCTGCCCCGGCAGGCGGACTCTCAACCACTGCGCCACCAGGGAAGCCCTATTCTGCACTTTTTTGCTTGTTTTTCCTGTTTACTAGACAGTAAATATGGTACAGTAATAGTAATACTATCGCAATAGTAACAGGTATGGTAATAGTGCTTTTGATGCAATTCTACTAAAACTGAACTGAAAGATTATTTTAGGACTATTTAGCTACTGTTAGGCACTATACATATAGTCAAGATCCAGACTGTTAACATTACATTTTATTTAAATGCTCTTTACAATTCTAATTCCCAATGAAGACTTCCGTGAGGCATCTTTCCTTACTCACCTCCCCTCACCCCACTCCCCCTTTAAAGAACCTTTTGGATCTGTAGGCATGACAGGGCTGCTACTATTCCGTTTTCATTAGGTGTGGCTTGAACTTTAAAATATTAACTTTTAAACTACTAAGCTACTATAAGATATAAAACTTTAATACAAGGGTAAAGGAAATTCAAGAAAAAATGTAGAGTGATATATAAAAGGCCTAATGAAAAAAAATGGCTAAAGATTTTTTTGTCATATCCTATTGAATTCCCAAGTGCTAATCAGTCGGAAAAAAATCTGAGTGTTGTCTAATTCCATCAAAACTTCTGGGTATATATTGGGTTGGCCAAAAAGTTCGTTCGGTTTTAAGTAAAAATGACACATTTTCCATTTTCACCAAGAACTTTATTCAACAACGTATTCATTAACCAAATGAACTTTTTGGCCAACTCAATACTATGAAGTATCCATTTGGACTTAAACATAAAAATAAAAATCATTATGAGCCAAATATGCAATTCTTATGACATTGGTTTCAAAAATTTCTGGGCCAGCCATTTCAGGCAAACTGATTAATACAGGATGATTTTGATGTCATTATAAAAGAATATAAATTGACATCATTATATAAAAATTAAGTGATATTTTGTACTGTGTAATTGGTGCCTATTGACGATTCAGAGATTCCCGGGGGTAGTTAAAACATTGAAATGTCTGACCATGGTGTCTCAGTGAAAGATTGAGTACTTTCTGACTCAAGAGAAAGCACACCACAGACACAGCTATGAGCAAGTTACGGAGTTTAAAATTCCGTTTTCAAAGTGTAAAACCTTATCGATGGGTTCCATGTTCTCCTCAAAGAGTTGAATGTTGTCATCCACCCCAGTGTTGGCACAGGCCCCGTCTAAAGCTTTCCTCTGTAGGCAGTTTGTTTTCTAGAGGAACACTTAAAGGCATCCTGGGAGAAGGGGACTCCTTAAAATTGTCATATTGTCTACTCCTAATTTACATCCCTACACTCATTCTGGAGATAATTTGTGTCTGTACCGCACCTCTCAGCATAGCCGTAGAAGTTTATTCCCGTGACTTACCTGGAACACATACCAAGCGACAGTGGCCTTTGGAGCACTGCTGATTTCCCCATGGATGTTAATTAAATGGTATTGGTTCTCAAACTTTATGAGAATGAGAAACTTTTAAATAGATAGATAAACAAACAAGCTTTTTTAGCATCCATGAACTGAGAGGCTATGTGAGGAAATTCAGTACTACTACTGAATGAATTCATACTGTATCTCAACCATATCTGCTTGCATTAGACAGTAGTACTGTATGTGTAAGGTATTCTGTTTAGTCAGTCCACTGTTAATGCATGGTCCACGTGTGTATATTTAAGGACCCCTTTGCCATAATTTTACCCAGAAGTGGGGACCCGTGAATATACACTATATAGGAATCTTAGCAATATCTAAAGTATGTCAAATACCTTTTCAAGTATTTAATAGTTCTGGTCATATACTTTTATTATTAAAAGATAATATTCCTCCCCAAATTTGAATAAAGGAGGTATCTCTAAATTATTAGTTCTAGAACAGCATTTCCCAGCAGAAGTTCTGATTGTGTTAAAACCCCAGGAAAAAAATGGGTTCCGTGGCCAAATAAGTTTGTAATTTCACATCAAGTTTTACAATGTACGTTAACGTAGTAGAGGCCTTGAGAAGTCATGAAGCCCACCGGCCAGACTTCCCCTGCATCATCAAGCACAAGGAATACATCACCCCTTTCAGGTGATGCTTAATGAAATTGCACAGACACGCTCTGGAAATACTGTACCAGCCAGCCCACTCATGCACACACAGCTTTCCTGTCATGGAACGTGCTGGTGCTACTACAATCAGCATTAAAAAGAGAAGCTTGTTATGTCAGTGGCACATAGCCAAACTGTATATTTTTGACTGACTGTATCCATACCTTAGAAATACTATGGCATGCATGTTTTCTTTTAGCTACTGGGCTTTCACTTCTCACTGCATCCTGGTTTAGGTTCTATAATAGTCTTTATAAGTTAAAAAGAATTACTCTGGAAGTAATATTCTTTTATGTCCATCCAGTAGTTATTTTCATAAGCTTAATAAAATAGGACAAAAGGTACAGCATTGGAAGATCTTAATTTTTGAGGGAAACCCATTTAATAAAACAGTCATTCTTTCGTTCCAAATCCTAGTGTAAAGGCAGCTGCAGTCAGCTGACAGCTTGTGGTTATGCTCTGATTTACAGGGGAAGGAGGAGGTTGTACTATTTTAAATGCATGATAGAGCATTCGTTTTGTCATCTGGAAGCAGAGATGGAAGAAACTCGGGGGGAATGAGAGGCATCAATGTTGCTCTTGCGGAAGGGAAGCTTTGTGGCACATTATCAGACAGCAGTGCATATTGAAGGAAATATCTGTTAGGAATGCATGACACCAGATGTATTTTGCTTTCGAGAATGGTAGACAAATCAAATAAGAACCAGATAAAAGCCTGAGCAAAAGCCGCTCAGAAGGATACTGAAGTTATTCTTTATGCCTCACTGCCCTTTACTTCTCTTGGTACCTTCCAGAGGAATCAGTATAGATGTATTTTTAGGTTGCTATTTTCCAGCATCAATATGACAACGTGATTCTGTCTGTATATCAGTAAGCAGCTTCTACTATGTTTTCCTATTTTCTGCTAGCTACAATTTACAAAGGATGTCACAGCTCTGGTAAGAACTGCACAGAAGCCATTTCCTTGCTTTATAAATCATGTTTTGTAGAGATTTGTAATAAGCCAATCTATTAAAACTGTAAGTTTGCTTAGAGGACTCTCTCCATGGTGTTAATCTTACTAATTTGCAGAATGTGTTTGTGATATATTATTTTCTTTATTTCTTTCTTTTTATGTTTGGTTTTCTTTTGTATCCTGTGCATAACTGGTGTTAAAACATAACATTTATCTGCATCTGTATTTTTTTAAGCATCTCACACTCTCTCTTCTCCTAGTACTTTGCTGTTGTGTTATGTTTGTGGCTGCACTTGAGCTTTGCAAGCTGTCTAATGCAAAGAGAGGATGTGATGCTAGCCTTGAATTAAGCTTGTTTTGATTAGGGGAGGATATGTAATATGACACCACACCTAACTGTCTCAGCTGTTGAACACAGTCCTGAATTACATCAGTTAGCTCTGTTTTATAGAGTCTTGTTACTTAATTTGTTATTTTTAAGTTTTAAAAAACATTGCTAGATAATTTCGTGAACAATTGATAGAAAAATAATTGGAGCTGCATGCCTGCCTGTTAGTAATAGAGAAATGTCTCCTTATAACAGGTAAAAGAGACCAAATAAATTTGTACAATACAATTTTGCGTTACCATAAAATAAAAAAATATAAATTATATACAGGAAGATGAATTACCTTTTTTCATATTTTATGCGTTTAATATGTACTTAATTTCTTAAATTGCATATTCTCTATTTCTCCTGGCTGTTGGAGGATTTAATTTATCAAAATGGATTATTTTTAGCAACTCAGTAATCATTAATTGGCCAGACAGTGTTCAATGTATTATTTATGATAGCAGCATTGCCTAAAGTGAAGATGTATTTGGTAAAGATTTTAAATATTTTCGCCTTCACTCTGGCGAAAGATCAGAGTCTTGTTTTGCTGAGATTTATTAGGCAGCCATTTAACCTGCCAACTGCTGGGGAAAAGAAATCATAAAACTTGAAAGGGGAAATTTTTAGAAGCAAGACGTCCGTATCTAATTAATGGTGGCGAGGGCGGGGCGGAGTTTGGTGCGTTTCAGGTCTTTTGAGAAAATAGGCAATTGTAATTTATATTTTTTGCAAGTTCTACAATTTATTTGATTTCTGAGAGACTAGCCCTTTTCTGAATTTGTGGCATCCCTTACACTGTGTTTGCCTGCATGCCTTAGTGAAGGCCACCCAAGAGCAGGGCACCGTAAGATAACGTAGTGCATCGCAAGAATGGAAACAAGTGTTCCTTTGATGACTCTGAAGTGACCCCTTTCTCTCATCTTCATGTAGGCGTATTCTCAAGATGCCTACCTGAAGGGCAACGAAGCCTACAGCGGCAATGCCCGCAACATACCTGAGCCTCCACCGGTCTGCTACCCCTGGCTGCCCCCCGCCCCTCCCGCCCCGGTGCAGCCCCCTGAAACAGCTCCTCCAGACGCCTCTACGAGCAAACCGCAGACCAGTTCCCCCGTGTTGACGCAGCCCGGCAGGGCCTACAGGATGGAAATACAAGTGCCTCCGTCACCACCAGAGGTGGCCAAGTCAAACACAGCAGTGTGTGTCTGCAGTGAAAGTGTAAGGACCGTCATTGTACCTTCTGAGAAGGTTATAGATTTGTTACCTAATAGAAGCAACCACAAGGTTCCCTCCCACAGAACTGAGGAAGTGAGGTATGGCAGGAACGAGCAGACCTCTTTCAAAACAGCATCTAGAACCACATCGCCACCGTCCTCGATTCCCACGTCCCATCTAATCCATCAGACCGGCTCCAGGTCGTTGGAACCTTCTGGCATTTTACTTAAATCAGGCCATTACAGTGGACACTCAGAAGGACTGGCGAGCAGCAGATCTCCAGCTGTGGATTCTCCTCCCGTATCTGTCAATCACTATTCTCCAAACTCCCATCAGCACATAGACTGGAAAAACTATAAAACTTACAAAGAGTATATTGATAACCGGCGGTTGCACATGGGTTGTCGGACAATTCAAGAAAGGTTAGATAGTTTAAGAGCAGCCTCGCAGAGCACAACAGATTATAACCAGGTGGTACTGAACCGCGCTGCCTTGCAGATACGACGTCGGAGCACCTCTCAGGACCGAGTGCCCCAGTCCGTTCAGATCCGGCAACGCAGCGTGTCTCAGGAGAGGCTGGAGGACTCTGTGTTAATGAAGTACTGTCCAAGGAGTGCATCTCAAGGAGCGCTGACATCTCCTTCTATTAGTTTTAGTAACCATAGAACTCGCTCGTGGGATTTTATCGAGGGACAGGGTGAAACCTTAGAAAACGTCCATTCTGAATGTCCACCACCCGATGGAAAGGGAGAACGAAAGCAGACTTACAAGTGGAGTGGATTTACCGAACAGGATGATCGGCGAGGTATTTATGAAAGGCACAGGCAGCAAGAAATTCACAAATCTTTCCGAGGTTCCAATTTTACAGTGGCTCCGAGTGCTGTGAATTCCGACAACAGGCGAGTGGGTGGCAGAGGGGTGGAACTGGTATCTCAGTTTAAAAGAATTCCAGCAGATCTGAAACCACTGCAGCCCAACAGAAATTTTCAGACTACCTGCGGAATGTCCCAGCCTCGAGGTATTTCACAAGACAGGTCACCTCTTGTGAAAGTCCGAAATAATTCTCTGAAAGCACCTACGCACGTCACAAAACCACCCTCCAGCCAGAACTCGTTTGTTTCCATCAAAGACCAAAGACCAGTAAATCACTTGCATCAAAACAGTCTCTTGAATCAGCAGACGTGGTTAAGGACTGAAAGTGCCCCTGATCACCAAGTGGACACTGGGAAACCCCCCTCTCTATCCGGAGCTTCTGTTAAGCCCACCCCTCCGATGAGTGAGAACGCTGGCACTCCAGATTTGGAATTATCCGTCACTCAAAGGAATCAAGATTTAAATTTACAAGAGGCTGAAATTCAGCAATCAAATGCTGTAGATGATAAAGAAACTGTCATCCTAAGAGAAAAACCTCCATCTGGTCGCCAAACGCCGCAGCCTTTAAGGCATCAATCTTACATCTTGGCAGTGAATGACCAAGAGCCAGGGTCAGACACCACTTGCTGGCTACCTAACGATGCTCGCCGAGAGGTCCATATAAAAAGGATGGAGGAGAGGAAGGCCTCAAGTACCAGTCCACCCGGTGATTCCTTGGCTTCCATCCCATTTATAGGTGAGCTCACTTAATGGTCATTGGCTAGTATGTCAAATACTTAACACATCTTTTCAGCAAAGTATTTCTAGTTCAACAGGTACGGGAATTTTACACTGTGATCTTAAAACACTTGTTCCACATTTTCTACACTCTGCTAAAACCAGAGCCATAAGCTTTTACTCTCAGAAATTATTTCTAGTATCCATTTTCCTTTTTTTTTTTTTTTAAACTTTACGTACTCAGTACCCATTTTTAATTTTGATTTTAATGAGACAAATCTCAACCATCTGGGGTGGGGTCAGGAGACCCATCAGCAAACCAGATTGTGCTTAGTTGTTGATTCAGCTGAAACAAAAGCCAAGTGGAACAGCTTTGATCTCTAGTAATCAACCTTTCATTTAAACAGTGCTTTTCACTTTCTAAAGCTTATTTCTTTGTAAATTTTAACTTGTGGGCCAACTGAAAAGACCTCTTTGTTGTCACATTACTTTGCTTAGAATCAATCCTGGACCAGATGGGGGGAAATTACTTAAATTACAAGCATGTGCCCTGATCTAGAACACCTATCATGTTGACTGAGGCTTTAGTCTGCTCACATGCCCCAGGTATGTTATCCACAAAGCAGCCAGTATGTTTTTAAAAATATAAATAGGATCATTTCACTCCTGATCAGAACCCTTTTTTACTTCCGGTGTTACTCAGAATAGAACCCAGAACCCGACTGCGGTGGACAAGGCCCTCTGTGATCTGGGTCACAGCCCTACTCCACCTCTCACCCCTACCTCCCGTCTTCCTGTGCATGCCATCTTCACACACGCCAGCCTCCTAGCAGTCCTGAAACGCGCCAAGCACACCCTGCTTCAGCGCCCTGCCACCAGTTCCAAGCCTTGGAGTGCATTCCAGAGATATTCACAAGACTCTCGCTCTCTCAGTACATTTGGGCCTCTGCTCAGATATTACCTTATCAAAGCAGCCTTTCCAGACCAGCCTATCTAAAATACACACAGAACCTGACATTCTGTATCTCCTTAAGCTACTTTATTTATCTTTATACCACTTGTTTCCACTTGGCATTTGTATTTTTTGTTTATTACATGTTTCTCTGCAGAGCTAAAACATGAGCTACGTGAGAGCCAGGATTTTAGATCTTTTGTTCACTTCTGTGTCCTTGATGCCTGGCATAGAGAAGGCACTCAATATTTGTCAAAATAATAGGTGAATGATCATTTTGATTTGATGGTTAAATGTGTAGCAAAACAAAACAAATTTTCATCATAATTACTATGCAGCTCTAAGACATCATATGCTAACAGGATTATCATATATGTCCTTCGTATTATCTTCATTTAATAAATTAGAAATTTAAGCTATTGAGAGGTTAAATAACTTCCCCAAAGTCACACAGTCAGTATGCAATAGAGACTTCCCTGATTCAGCCTCGTTGCAGAGCACAACTGCAGAGGGCACCATTTATACAGGATGCGTTGTGAACAGCGCCCTCCGGGGGGGTGTGATGCAAGGCTTGCTTTGAGGCCAAGGCCATACTCTCACTCAGCCTGTTACCCCATAGGTTCAGGAAGAGTTTGCCATAATTTTGTAATATATTGTATTCTCTTTCAGTACTGTTTCAGACTTTTTCTCTTCTAGAGAAACTTTTTAAAGCCGTTGAGCTCTTGGACTGTCAGGTGACACTGTCAGAATCAGTTTTTTTAAAAAGGTTCCACATAACTTATATTTTTTATAAATATGATGTATTCAAGTTGTAAACATTGTAGGGACTCTCAACCTAAACTGTGCTCATATTTACATCTGTACCCTTACGGCCAGCCTCAAAGAATAGAATTCTATTGTAGATGGAAATGATAGATATTATATAGAAATGATTATTTTATGATTTTTTTTAAACATAAAAAGCCCTACAACCCATGGCTGTATTTCCCAGCCCTGTGAGATGTTACCAGAAAAATGGCATTATACTTTCTTCCTACTTAGTAAGAATAATATAATGAAATTATATTGGAGTAATAAAAAGTTCGCTAGTTATATCTGTTAATATTTCTAGGTACAGGAATAAATCAAAAGGTTAATTATGCTTTTAAAGAGAAGTTTGGCTAAAATATAAAACAAAAATCTAGTTAATTCTATATACATAAAGATTTAGAATAATTATTAAAATAGACCATTTTGTTTATTAAAAATAAAAATGCTCACTAATGTGTTCCGATCACATTCTACTTTAAGTACTTATTAGTCTCCTTAGTTCCTACTGAATGACATCTTCTGTTTTACGAATCATGACTTAAAAGTCCCCCAGCATAGAAAAGTCTTTATAATCCATTTATTTCCTGTATGCCTCCCAGGACTTTAATATATTGCATATGATTACTCTGGTATATCATTTGAACAGCACCAGTGGAATAGGGTAGAATACAGAACTGAGATATGAACACAGAATTGATTTTACTGTTTCAGATGTAAATGCTGTCTGTGGATGTAAGTGTTCTTAAGTTCCAAAATTTAATATTGAAATCTTTTTATTATTGAGCTTCAAAGTTTTATCTGACCAATGGGTATTTGTCTTTCCAATCTAGCTATTTTTAAAAATATGTGTTTTACTGGGATAGACTCCAGCATTGAAACGGACTAAAAGAGACTATTTGCAATGTTTCTCAAAGTATTTTCTAGGAACACTAATTCCATTTGATAAAGGGGGAAAAACAAAAAAGATTAGTGATCAAATAAATTGAGAAATGCTGGGTTTTGAAAGTTAAACAAGTTTTGTCTGTCTTCACCATAGAACTCTCAGCATCATTAACATGCTCCTACATATCGTGAATTTTCTAGACAGGATATAGTACAATTTGTCTCAGAAGTATTTGACCATGAATCCTTTCTTTCATTTAGAGTATTTCAGTTTAGTATACCATAAAACACACTTTGGAGAATGTTGGTCTATACTCTATGCTATTTTATGGAACATTTAAATTAAAAGGAAGAAAAGAAAAGAATTAAGGCTTGCTGTTGTATCGTCACACTACAGGGTCTTTAATAGTCTGTGAATTTAATAGTTATTTTTGTTACTTGAAAACATTATAACCAATGCAAAATAAATAAATAAGTAAATTAATAAATAGGTGCCTTGGCTCTATTCCCAAAATATCACAGAATGGAGCCAATTTATTTGCTTAGTTATCTGTGTAATACAGAGCTTATGAAACGTCTTGCAGAAAGAAAATTTTCCAACATTTTGTTACACGTTTAATATCTAATATTCCTTTGGGGTCACAAAGACTTAGAAAAAATGAAGAAAATAAACGACTTTGTTTTTAAATTAGGAATATCAGTCATTAGCAGTAACTTGTTTATGCCCATTCCCACACATACATGCTCTTGTAAAGCTTCATAGTAAGTCCTGAAAATAAATTTCAGCGTCTTTCACAAGTAAACACAAAGTGAGTAATGAGTTCCTAAGTAATTTGTTCTATAGTAGCAGGTATTAAGGTGTATTCGCCAATCCTGATTTTCTGTGTTTCTTTTTACTACTCATAACTATTAATATAAAGAAACCAGCTGTATTACCCACATCGAGTTCCTCTCAAATTCGTTCTCCCCTCTCTTTTGACGAACTTTTAATACTTCTTCTTGTTCTTCTCACCCCAAAGTTGGCCTGTATGTGTGTACTTAATTAGGATTAGCCTAACTAAAATTGAATTTGATTGGTGCAGCCGTGCTGGCCCTGGCATTTTAAACCAATTTAGAAGTTTTGTAGGATATAGCTGGATTACAGTGTCTCTATAGGTAAATTTAGCTATCTGAAATTTACCCAGAAGGGCTGGGACTGGGTGATTGGGTGACTAAATAATAATTCTGAATTTAATATTCCCTCTTCTTAGCTCAGATTCCCCAAGTTTGAATTGGCATCTTCTTACTAGATAAATTTCTGTGTTCCAAGTTTAACAAAACTGCTCACCACAATAATTTTAGATGTTCATTTATCTTCCTTTTGGTAGTTGGCTTTTATCCCAAAATATTTCAAATTGATCTGTAGCACACCTTATAGAATACTACGCTTATTTCCTTAGGGAAATAAAAATTTTTTAAACTTCGCACTTATAAAAATTATAGAATTATGGGCTTCCCTGGTGGCGCAGTGGTTGAGAGTCCGCCTGCCGGTGCAGGCACAGGACACAGGTTCGTGCCCCGGTTCGGGAGGATCCCACATGCCGCGGAGCGGCTGGGCCCGTGAGCCATGGCCGCTGAGCCTGCGCGTCCGGAG
>NC_041224.1:16286343-16293557 GCF_002837175.3 Physeter macrocephalus
GGTCCGGGAAGATCCCACATGCCACGGAGCGGCTGGGCCCGTGAGCCATGGCTGCTGAGCCTGTGTGTCCGGAGCCTGTGCTGCGCAACGGGAGAGGACACAGCAGTGAGAGGCCCGCGTACCGCAAAAAAAAAAAAATTATAGAATTGTATCCCTAAAGCAGACTTTCTGGATTTTCAGCTAGTTCCTTTAATGTTGAAAAGAGATCCAATAGTAACTACACTCTCAGCCAGATCTGTCAGTTTTTAAAATAAATGCAAACCTCAAAAGCCCCCTAAAAAATCCTTGGCTTATGAAAGCCGCAAAGTATTTTATATTCTTACATAAATTAAACAGATAATTTTATCCCTTTTGTGGATTTATTGTCGTAGTCCCCTTGAGCTAGAAGTGACCCTTCCTGATAATCCTAGTCCAATTTCTTAACTTTATAGAGAATGAATGTAATACCCAGAGGAATTAAGTGGCTTTCACAAAGTCCAGCAAGACAAGTCCTTTGACCCCTGCCCTGCTCAGTCTTCCCATTCCTAACAGCTGGCTTATTCTACGTGCTAAAATAAATCGTTCTGAAGATGGATTTGTGACATCGGTGCCTAATATTTATTAATTTCTTTTAAGGTAGATGTTGGATTCCTTGAAATTAGTACTTCCAGCATATGTCAGCTGGCAAGCTGGGTCACCTTTCATATGCGTGCGCCCCTCACATACACACAAACCCGTGAACTCTTACAACCCCTAGTTAACTTGTCTGACCCATGAACCTGCAGAAATGCAGCCAAGTAACCGTGACACATTCCCGGTGGTCCTTTCAATAGTGAATACTGATTACTGTTGTATTACTTTAGCATTGCTGATGATACGTACTTCCTCTCACCTACAGACGAGCCGACGAGCCCCAGCATCGATCACGATATCCCACACATCTCCGCCTCGGCGGTCATCTCTGCCCCCGCCTCCCAGCTGCCCGCCATAGCAGCGGCCCCTCCCAGCCTCACAACTTCAGCTCCTTTAATCCGACGTCAGCTCTCCCACGACCAGGGTACGTTTCAAGGAGCGGTTATGTGAACTGTCTTATGTTCTCAGTTTTCCATTTAGAATACTGTGACACCCCGTGATCTCCTCGCCATTTAAAAAGAGTCTGGGGGGCTTCCCTGGTGGCACAGTGGTTGGGGGTCCGCCTGCCGATGCGGGGGACGCGGGTTCGTTCCCCGGTCCGGGAAGATCCCACGTGCCGCGGAGCGGCTGGGCCCGTGAGCCGTGGCCGCTGGGCCTGCGCGTCCGGAGCCTGTGCTCCGCAACGGGAGGGGCCACAACAGTGAGAGGCCCGCGTACCGCCAAAAAAAATAAATAAATAAAATAAAATAAAAAGAGTCTGGAAACCACTTGCGCATGTCTAAATGTTGGGTTTTGATTGCAGAATCTGTTGGACCTCCCAGCCTGGATGCCCAGCCCAGTTCAAAGACAGAACGATCAAAATCGTACGACGAGGGCCTGGATGATTACAGAGAAGATGCAAAGCTGTAAGTCTCAAGCGTGTTATCGTAAATACTCGTTAGTGGGTGCTCAGTATGACCTTGACGTGTAAATACTGAATTACTGATGTCTTTTGTATTTTCTAACTTTATGACATTAGACATGCAAATAAAAAATCAAAGTTGTGACATGATAATACATTCAATTGAATTTTTTAAAAAGTTAATGTTTAAAAATCAGTAATACACAAACATAATACAAAACTACATATAAAAATATATATATTAAATAAGGACTTCTGCTTTAGGCCTTCAGTCACCCAGTTCTACTCTCAGAGATAACTATGCTATCATTTTCTTTTATGTAATTCCAGAGCTATTCTGTGCATAAAATCATACACACATTTAAGTACACTTATATACGTTTGTGTGTGTTCTACTTGTGTTTATAAACAAATGACAGGTGCTCTACACACTGATCTGGGAGAGCATTCAGTGCATGTATGCCTGGCTTATTCTTTTCCATGATTGTTTAATTTTCCACTGAGTAGTTATACCATAATATATTTAACTGGTATTCTGTATTCTAACAGACATTTAGGTTGATCAAATCTTATGCTACAACGAATAATCCTTCGGTGCCTATATTTGTACATAGTTCATTTAGCATATATGTGAGTGAGTACAATTGGAAAAAGGATGGTTACATCAAAGGGTATGTGTATTTTTTACTTTAATATCTGTTGTCATTTGCTCTCCAATTTATTCCTCCTGAACCAGCTGCCTGAGGGGAGTCTGTGTGAGGTGTGGCCAAGGGCAGTGACAGTGGCTAGCAGGGATTTTTCTAATGATGCAGGGTGGGATGTGTGAGCCATTTTAGCCTTTACTCTCCCTCATTAAAAGGTATCAGTAAACAGCCACATTTCAGAGTCACCTTCACCTTACCCCAGCTACACAGTGCTTCCTGCAAAGATGGCAGGACCGTGTGTTTCCTCCTTCATCCTCCCCTCCCCTGACGCTCCATGGTGATCAGTGAGGCTCCTGTCACTGGTACCCCCTTTCCTGTTGCTCCAACAAGGGAAGCTCGGTTTTGATCTCTCAGAGAACAGTGCTCTGCGGTTTTGTTTGAGACGTGTAAGCACCGGCGTCCTCTCTCCCCGTATCCACTCTTTACTTCACTGCATTTAACCCCACTTCTTCGTATGCTGCAGTTCAGATTACAGGCGTCTCCTGATGTTGTCGAAGATTTGCATATCTATTTCTGGTTGCCTTGTTGGGGGGGTGGGGGGCTCTGAGAGGAGAGGACAGCGCCATCTTCGATCACACCTTAAAATCCTAAGTTCCTTAATGAACTTTGAATTAAAACAACAACAAAACAACTTTGTCCCATAAGGTTGAATTGTTTTTGAATAATTAATGTGAACCTGTCCTCCGAAGCCCTAAGCTTATTCAGTGGCAGCTGCTGTTCTCTGTACTGAAACATCCAGAATGTGGTCAGAGGGAAGAGTGGCGGCCATGGCCGGCCCTGATAATGCACTTGCTGCCGCCGTGTCCACAAGCTGGACACGTGTGGAAGCGCCTGTCTCTGTCTGACCGCTGATGGTGACCACTGACCCATCATTATTGACAGTGTGGAAATCCTGAATCGAACATTACACCTGTGGGTAAATAATAACGTAAAGCCCAGTGTTTAGTCTGAGTAGCTTTTTACTTGATATAAAAAAAAAAAGGATAAGAAAATCTCACCTTTTATTCAGAGATGGTTTTAACTTACAGTTTAAGAAAACTTTTATCATGGAATCGGAAGTTTACGTACTTATAAAACTAGCTGTTTTTCCTCATTTGCATCCAACTCGGATCATTTAACGTGGTAACGATGAAATGTCAGCTTATTAATGAAAGGGTAGTTGTAATAGTCAAATTGCTTTTACATCTTTAAGGTATTTTTATGCATTTACTGCAAATATTGATAGACTTCTTTTCCAACAGGTCCTTTAAGCATGTATCTAGCCTGAAGGGAATCAAGGTAGGTATTCAGTATTTTTAAAATATTGGTAAATGATAAATGTTTCTATTTACCTGAATTTACTTTAGCTCTTCATAGAGAATTATTTCCTTTATCCATTAGGTATTTCATATTTAAATATCATAACCTCCTAGTCTATAACTTTCAAGTGCATTTGGAAGTTATCACTCTAAGTTGTGATTTCTAAACATATTCATCAAATATATAGCAGTTTACATACATTGTGCTGATTTTTCTTATTTTGTAAGTTTACGGACAAATATTTAACTGCCCAGCAGTATGTTTTTTTTTTCTATCCTCAACATGATTATTTCCTGCCTCCCCCCAATACCCCCCCAATACAATCCGCCCTGTCCTCTCGTCCATCCTTCTCTCATGCCTTTCCCTCATTGAAACAATAAAAGCTGTTAGACAGGAATTTCCTTATTTTACCTTCTCCGAAAATACCAGGACCTTCATTTATACCCACACTTTCTGCCTTCCTTACCCTTATCTTTGTGTGTGTGTGTGTGTGTGTGTGTGTGTGTGTGTGTGTGTGTGGTACGCGGGCCTCTCACTGTTGTGGCCTCTCCTGTTGCGGAGCACAGGCTCTGGACGCACAGGCTCAAACACCCACGTTTCTGCTTTGGATTCCATCACTTTTCACTTTCTCAAGACCCCTCTCTCTTCTGCGTAATCACTCTTTCCATTGGCTCAGTCACCATCATATAGAAGCATGTTCTATGATTTCCTGTATTTAAAAGAAAAACCTTCCTCGAATCCACGTCCCCCTCTGTTTACTGCTCCGATTTACTCTTCCATTTTTCGTAGCAAAATTCTTTGGGAAAACAATTGTCAGTAGTTTCCACTTTCCCACATCACATCTTTCTCACCCCACACGCATCAGAATGACACTGTTCAAGCCAAGGTTACCAGTGACACTCAGGTTCCAGAACAACTGGCTGCTTGGATTTTTCACTTATTTGACCTTTCAGGAGTATCCAGCGTAATTTCCCCCTTGCTTCCTGAAACACTTTCTTCTGCTGGTTTCCATTTCTGCCTCTGCGTAATATTTAAAATGTTGGAAAGTCTAGATCTGGTTCTAACTCCCCTTTCCTCTCCACCTACCCTCATTTCCTCGAAGCTCCTACCCAGAGATCTCCCCGAGTGTATATTGCCAGCCTTGACCTCTTCCCCAAACCGAGGCTCATGTGGGCTCCTGCCCTGCACCATCTCCATTTGGATGTTTAACAAGCAATTCAAGGTTTCCATGACTAAGTAGACCTCAGTGACCGCCCCCGCCCAGACATGTGTATCCCTCCTTTTCCCCCATCTGTCTAAGTCTGCTTCAATTTACCCACTTGTTCAAGTGCCAGGTCTAGGGATGAAGCTTGTTTCTTCTTTTCCCTTTCAAGTGCTGTCCGCTCTACCTCCAGAACATACCCTGAACCTTTACCTTCCTCTCTGTCTTCACTTTCACAACTTTAGTCCCAGCTGCCACCGTCCCTCACCTGGATTCCCACAGTACCACCTCCTTTCATGGTTGTCCCTTTCAAATCCGTTCTCCAGGTAGCAAGCAGAGCAACCTTTCAGCCGTATGATCAGATGATGTTACTCCTCTGATTGATCACTTCATGGCCTCCCGCACACTCCTGCCACAGCCTGAAGTACCCTGAACAATATAAAACTAGCTGTTTCTCTTACTCCCGTGGAAAAGTGAACATTTAAAATGATAACAGTGAGGGAATGCCCTCGGGGTCCAGTGGTTAGGACTCTGCGCTTCCATTGCAGGGGTCACGGGTTCAATCCCTGGTTGGGGAGCTAAGATCCCACGTGGCTCGATGTGGCCAAAAAAAAAATGATAGCAATGAATGTACATTCAGTAGCTGTATATTCTCCCTGACTTTTTCTTTCCCCTGATCTTTTGTGGTTGCCTCTTTTTAAAATGTTTTCTCCAAATTTCATCTCACATGTTCTTTCTGCAGAGGTCTCACCTCAGCGCCACCAGCTTATAGCTGCTGCTCTGTTGTTCCTTATTGCATCTCCCTGTTTCATTCTCTGAATGGCTCTAATCACAATCTGATCATTTTCTTGTTTTATTTTTCTTTCTTCCTTGCCTTTTCCCACTAAAATGTGAGCTCTTGGGAGTAGGAAAATTATACCATTTCTATTACTTTTTAGTGGTTAAAAAAATTCCTTCAGGTGACTTTAAAAATGATGGTGGTCAATACCCATTTTTTTAAAAAGCAAAACCAGAAATTTTTCTAATGTAATTGATAAAGTTAGGGTTTTTCAAAAATAGCCTTTCATTTGGAAGATTTAGTAAAAGACTTTTTCAGCAAAACAATTTCAACATGCAAATACTTATAAAGAAAAAAGCTGACATTTTGCTATGTTTTCTTTGGCCTTTTCTATAGATCACAGACAGCCAAAAGTCATCAGAAGATTCTGGATCCCGGAAAGATTCTTCCTCAGAGGTTTTCAGCGATGCTGCCAAGGAAGGGTGGCTTCATTTCAGGCCACTTGTCACCGATAGGGGCAAGGTAGTGTGTTTTCTCAGCTACTGTGAGCGTGTGAAATGGAGGCCCTGAAAAATAAAGCATTAAGTCTCTATACATAAAAAGGCAAAATATCCAGAATAAAGAGTGGAAAACATTTATAAGTATCTTTTTCTACATAAAGGAAAAATTATTTTTACAAATTCTAGTCAGAGATTTAATTTTATACCTTTTTCATCCTTTATATCAATTACATATGGAATATGTTGTCTTACATGTTGTCAATGTAAAAGAGACATCAGAGTATTTAAGAAGGAACTCTGCTTTCCTTATTAAGTAGTTTATTACCCATGGATTATTACAGAGTAGTACTTTAGGGAGCGGCAGTTCTCCATATTAGTAATTTTAAAATATTTATTCAGTGTCTCCCAGTTTACTCAAGTTGCCTTTATTTTTTTTTTTTTTGAGTTTTTTTTTTAACATCTTTATTGGAGTATAATTCCTTTACAATGGTGTGTTAGTTTCTGCTGTTAGCCATCTATTTTACATTTGGTAGTGTATATATGTCCATGCCACTCTCTCACTTCGTCCCAGCTTACCCTTCCCTCTCCTCGTGTCCTCAAGTCCATTTTCTACTTCTACATCTTTATTCCTGTCCTGTTCCTAGGTTCTTCACAACCACTCTTTTTTTTTTAAGATTCCATATATATGTGTTAGCGTACGGTATTTGTTTTTCTCTTTATGACTTGCTTCACTCTGTATGACAGTCTCTACGTCCTTCCACCTCACTACAAATAACTCAGTTTCATTTCTTTTTATAGCTGAGTAATATTCCATTGTATATATGTGCCACATCTTCTTCATCCATTCATCTGTCAGTGGACACTTAGGTTGCTTCCATATCCTGGCTATTGGAAATAGAGCTACACTGAACATTGTGGTACATGACTCTTTTTGAATTATGGTTTCCTCAGGGTATATGCCCAGTAGTGGGATTGCTGGGTTGTAGTGTAGTTCTATTTTTAGATTTTTGAGGAACCTCCATACTGTTCTCCATAGTGGCTGTATCAATTTACATTCCCACCAACAGTGCAAGAGGGTTCCCTTTTCTCCACACCCTCTCCAGCATTTATTGTTTGTAGATTTTTTGATGACCATTCTGACTGGTGTGAGGTGATACCTCATTGTAGTTTTGATTTGCATTTCTCTAATGATTAGTGATGTTGAGCATCCTTTCATGTG
>NC_041224.1:16293780-16295266 GCF_002837175.3 Physeter macrocephalus
CCTTTGCTGTGCAAAAGCTTTTAAGTTTCATTAGGTCCCATTTGTTTATTTTTGTTTTTATTTCCATTTCTCTAGGAGGCGGGTCAAAAAGGATCTTGCTGTGATTTATGTCATGGAGTGTTCTGCCTATGTTTTCCTCTAAGAATTTTATAGTGTCTGACCTTAAATTTAGGTCTTTAATACGTTTTGAGTTTATTTTTGTGTATGGTGTTAGGGAGTGTTTTAATTTCATTCTTTTACATGTAGCTGTCCAGTTTCCCAGCACCACTTATTGAATAGGCTGTCTTTTCTCCATTATATATTCTTGCATCCTTTATCAAAGATAGGTGACCATATGGGCATGGGTTTATCTCTGGGCTTTCTATCCTGTTCCATTGATCTGTATTTGTTTTTGTGCCAGTACCATATAGTCTGAAGGAGCCTGATTTCCCCCAGCTCCGTTTTTCCTTCACAAGATTGCTTTGGCTATTCGGGGTCTTTTGTGTTTCCATACAAATTGTGAAACTTTTTGTTCTTTTAATTTCTTTCATCAGTGTCTTACAGTTTTCTGCATACATGTCTTCTGTCTTCTTAGGTAGGTTTATTCCTAGGTATTTTATTCTTTTTTTGCAATGGTAAATGGGAGTGTTTCCTTAATTTCTCTTGCAGGTTTTTCATCATTCAGTGGGCAACCTTGTCTTGTTCCAGATCTTAGTGGAAATGGTTTCAGTTTTTCACCATTGAGAACAATGTTGGCTGTGGACTTGTCATATATAGCCTTTATTATGTTGAGGTAAGTTCCCTCTATGCCTGCTTTCTGGAGGGTTTTTATCATAAATGGATGTTGAATTTTGTCAAAAGTTTTTTCTGCATCTATTGAGATGATCATATGGTTTTTGTCCTTCAATCTGTTAATATTGTTTATCACATTGATTGATCTGTGTATATTGAAGAATCCTTGCATCCCTGGGATAAACCCCATTTGATCATGGTGTATGATCCTTTTAATGTGCTGTTGGATTCTGTTTGCTAGTATTTTGTTGAGGATTTTTGCATCTATGTTCATCAGTGATATTGGCCTGTAGTTTTCTTTCTTTGTGACGTCATTTCTAATTCTATTGATTTGAGTGTTCTCCCTTTTTTTCTTGATGAGTCTGGCTAATGGTTTATCAGTTTTGTTTATCTTCTCAAAGAACCAGCTTTTAGTTTTATTGATATTTGCTATCATTTCCTTCATTTCTTTTTCATTTATTTCTGATCTGATCTTTATAATTTCTTTTCTTCTGCTAACTTTGCAGTTTTTTTGTTCTTCTTTCTCTAATTGCTTTAGGTGTAAGGTTAGGTTTTTTATTTGAGATGTTTCTCGTTTCTTGAGGTAAGATTGTATTGCTATAAACTTCCCTCTTAGGACTGCTTTTGCTGCGTCCCATAGGTTTTGGGTCGTCGTGTTTTCATTGTCATTTGTTTTTAGGTATTTTTTGATTTCCTCTTTGATTTCTTCAGTGAT
>NC_041224.1:16295403-16314799 GCF_002837175.3 Physeter macrocephalus
GTAGGATTGTATTGCTATAAACTTCCCTCTTAGAACTGCTTTTGCTGCATCCCATAGGTTTTGGGTTGTCATCATTTGTTTTTAGGTATTTTTTGATTTCCTCTTTGATTTCTTCAGTGATCTCTTGGTTATCTAGTAGTGTATTGTTTAGCCTCCATGTGTTTGTATTTTTTACAGATTTTTTCCTGTAATTGATATCTAGTCTCGTAACGTTGTGGCCGGAACAGATTCTTGGTACGATTTCAATTTTCTTAAATTTACCAAGGCTTGATTTGTGGCCCAAGATATGATCTATCCTGGAGAACGTTCCATGAGCACTGGAGAAAAAAGTGTAATCTGCTGTTTTTGGATGGAATGTCTGTAAATATCAATTAAGTCCATCTTGTTTAATGTATCATTTAAAGCTTTTGTTTCCTTATTTATTTTCAGTTTGGATGATCTGTCCATTGGTGAAAGTGGGGTGTTAAAGTTCCCTACTATGATTGTGTTACTGTCCATTTCCCCTTTTATGGCTGTTAGCATTTGCCTTATGTATTGAGGTGCTCCTATGTTGGGTGCGTAAATATTTACAACTGTTATATCTTCTTCTTGGATTGATCTCCTGATCAGCATGTAGTGTCCTTCTTTGTCTCTTGTAATAGTCTTTATTTTAAAGTCTCTTTTGTCTGATATGAGAGTTGCTACTCCAGCTTTCTTTTGATTTCCATTTGCATGGAATATCTTTTTCCACCCCCTCACTTTCAGTCTGTATGTGCACCTAGGTCTGAAGTGGGTCTCTTGTACACAACATATATACGGATATTGTTTTTGTATCCATTCAGCCAGTCTATGTCTTTTGGTTGGAGCATTTAATCCATTTACATTTAACGTAGTTATCGATATGTATGTTCCTATTACCATTTTCTTAATTGTTTTGGGTTTGTTATTGTAAGTCTTTTCCTTCTCTTGTGTTTCCTGCCTAGAGAAGTTCCTTTAGCATTTGTTGTAGAGCTGGTTTGGTGGTGCTGAATTCTCTTAACTTCTGCTTGTCTGTAAAGGTTTTAATTTCTCCGTCGAATCTGAATGAGATCCTTGCTGAGTAGAGTAATCTTGGTTGTAGGTTTTTCCCTTTCATCACTTTAAACATGTCCTGCCACTCCCTTCTGTCTTGCAGAGTTTCAAGTTGCCTTTTTAATAATTTTATTGTTTCCCCTTATTTTATAAATATAGAGGTATTTAAATGAATATCAATATCAATATATGCTTCATTAAGTAGATAACAATATAAGAAAAACTTCACCAGAAAATTTTCTACAATATTTGGGCAGCTTAATTTATAAGAAAACTTTAATGCTGTCAAAAGAGTATCAGATTTTTTTTTTAGAAAACCCGTCTTGCGTGTTGTTGCTTGACCGTATAAAGTTGATCAATTTTGTTAACTAAATTCATTACGTGTACATATCCTTTTGGGATTACCTTTTGCAGTGTTTGTGATTTGCATGATCTAAGACTTGTCTTAAGCCTTGCCATCACTCAAAGGATTTTTCTGACTGACGTTTTTCCTTATTTTCTTTTCCCTTAGCATTTTTAATATATTTTGCTACACTTCCTTTATCCTAATTAACTTTGTTCATTTTATTTTCTCAACCCAATTAAAGTTGAGATTTCATTGCCCTTGATTGTGATAGGAATACATTACCCAACTTGGTTTACGTTCCACACTTTTTGTCTTGCCTCCCCTAACAAATATATATTGACGTAAAGCAGGCACCTGACACGTTGGGTATACATTTAAGCATGTTAACAGTGTTGCTAGATGCATCTGTCCTGTCACTAAGATTTAGCCAAGTGTTGAGTATGCCTGATCTGTCTCATGTTCTCCAGCGAGTTGGTGGAAGTATTCGACCATGGAAGCAGATGTATGTTGTACTTCGGGGCCATTCGCTGTACCTGTACAAAGATAAACGAGAACAGACGACTCCGTCTGAAGAGGAACAGCCCATCAGTGTTAACGCTTGCTTAATAGACATCTCTTACAGCGAGACCAAGAGGAAAAATGTCTTTCGACTCACCACGTCTGACTGCGAGTGCCTGTTTCAGGCTGAAGACAGGGACGACATGCTAGCCTGGATCAAGAGCATCCAGGAGAGCAGCAACTTAAATGAGGAGGTTAGTGTCCAAAATGACGTTGATAAAACCGACGCTGTCACAACATTTTCTTTTTAAAGAAGACTGAAAGAATCTGATACGTCATTTAAAAAAATTATAATGTGCTATCTTCACTTAAAAATAGTCGATCAGGGCTTCCCTGGTGGCGCAGTGGTTAAGAATCCGCCTGCCAATGCAGGGGACACGGGTTCGAGCTCTGGCCCGGGAAGATCCCACATGCTGCGGAGCAACTCAGCCCGTGCACCACAACTACTGAGCCTGTGCTCTAGAGCCCACGAGCCACAACTACGGAACCCGTGTGCCTAGAGCCTGTGCTCCGCGACAAGAGAAGCCACTGCAATGAGAAGCTCCTGCACCACAACGAAGAGTAGCCCCCGCTCGCAGCAACTAGAGAAAGCCTGCACACAGCAACGAAGACCCAACTCAGCCAAAAATAAATAAATGAAGTAAATTAATTAAAGAAAAAAATAGTTGATCAGAAGGAAAATTCAGGGGCTTCCCTGGCAGTTCAGTGGTTAGGACTCCGTGCTTTCACTGCCTAGGGCACAGGTTCGATCTCTGGTTGAGGAACTAATATTCTACCAGCCACGCAGCGCGGCCAAAAAAAAGAGGAAAACTCAAGTGTACCTATTTTATATTATTTTCACTTACTGGGAAAATCACCATTACTGACCTAGAAAAACAGATTATTCATATATTCTGCATACTTTCTCAGAAGCAGTGAAGCACTGAGCAGAGAGACCTAGGTTCCTAGTCCTGGTCATTACCTTTATGACTGAATAATTCCAGATCTGTTTCTTTGTGTCAAAACCAGGGTTGTTGTGGGCTTAAGATACAGTGAAAATGCTTCTCCAAACAAATTGCTGTGTAAATGCAGAGACACTGATAGCATGATTCTTGTTAATGAAATTATGCAGGCAAGAATATAATATAGCCTACTGTAATACAGTAATTGGTTTCTAAGAAAACTTGCACTATCAGAAATCGTGTTATATGCCACTTTTTCTTTTTAATAAGGAGGGTTTCTGACTCACAACCATCAAGATACTTTTTACAGCAGAAGTTTCAGTAGTGAAGATTTTTTTTTTTTTAAAGTGTACATAACTGTAAACTTTACAGAGCAGATTCAGCAATGATTTAAGTCTGGACTGTGCTCAAGGGTGCCTTTTTCATATCATCAGCACTGTTTTTCTTAGACGTTATTCTCCTTTGCGTGCCTGTTGTTATGACCAAAAAAACCCCACAAGGTTCCTTCCCCCTCCTTTCCCATTACAGTGTACAGGAACACCTACATTAACCATGAAGTTATGCAAATTATGTTCTCGAATTCTGTCATTTCCATTATATCCAATTCAAGTCATGAAAACGTAGACCATAGGAAAGCGCCTGTACTTTTTCTCGTCTGACAGTTGACGCTCTACCTTGTTTGTCGTGAACAAGGAATACCAGATCCGTATCAACACAGCCCTTTTTCTACAACCACCGCTATAAAGA
Source organism: Physeter macrocephalus (assembly GCF_002837175.3). Lineage (NCBI taxonomy): Eukaryota > Metazoa > Chordata > Mammalia > Artiodactyla > Physeteridae > Physeter > Physeter macrocephalus. The sequence continues at coordinate 16,299,046 of NC_041224.1, forward strand.
GACATCAGACCTGAGTTTTGGCAAAGTAAACAGGGAGAATCACAACTTGGGTGTAGATTTCAGCTTTAAGTAGCAGTTCAAAGGAGTTCCTGTTTGATCAGCCCCTGCTCTATGCCAGGCGTCCTGCTGGGCAGTAGATGACTTCATCTTTGAGACATAGGGCTTTTTTAGGAATTGAATGACGTGATGCTTATGAAGAACGCAGCCCCGTGCCTGGTAGGTCATGAACATGTACTCCATGTCAGCCATTATAGCATCATCACTATTATCTGATTCTAAGACACGGGTATTTTCACCGAGTTTTGTAGCTAAGAAAGTGATAATTCACTGAGCATATACCACATGGCAGTCACTCTTTTAAGCATTTTATATCAGTTAATCTCAGCAACCATATGAATGTGTCTTATTATTATCATCACCATGTTTCAAACAAGGGAACTTTGTGGCAAAGAGAAGTTAAGTAATTTCCCTAGGGTCACATAGCTCAGAATTGTCAAGCAGTCTTATTCTAGATCTTAACCATATCCTCCTTCAGTTGGTAAATGAGAAGAATCGATTTGAATTCGAGAATTTACAAAGTCTGTATTGCTTGTAAATTGTAACGTTCACTATGACCAGAAGGAGACAAGTAAAAAAAAATACTTGTGGACACATGTCAATTTATAATTGGAACCAATAGGGAAAAAAGAAAAATCATCCCCTATGGTCAGCTCTGTGTTTTCCATGTAGCATATTATTGAGGTTAACCTGTTGAGGTTAAAAAAACCAGTTTTGAGCTTTTTTCTTCTGATAATATAACTGTCACTTCTGATACTAATTGACCCTCAATCTCACTGTTCCTGTCAATTAATCATTAACACATTTTGGCAGTATTCCATCTTTTATCCAACTGTATTATTTTGAAACGCTGATCATTCCTCCTGGTATTAGTGAGAGCAGAAACTGGCTCACTGCTTCCCAGTCATGTATGAAAAACGCCAGATCAATTCAGTAAGTTTGAACACTGGCTACTTGCTGGTACTAGTCTAGGTGTTGCTGGGGTACAGAAAATAAACAGAAAACTCTTGGCAGCGGCGGAGGCACTTGAACATTTGTCACTTAGTGTTGTTAGGTCATGATTTGAATAGAGCTTTTAAAACAACTCCATGGAGTCTGTACTGAATAAGCAAAGTAGTACAATATAGCGCTCCCCCTTGCCCCCCAAAAAGAGTAGGATCCCTGTTTAGAGTGTTTAGAATTGACTTTCTGATTTTACCTCCTGTTTATTCTGTAGGACACTGGAGTTACTAACAGGGATCTGATTAGTCGAAGAATAAAAGAATACAACAGTCTGATGAGGTGAGAATCCCACCAGGCCTGCAGGTTAATTGGGACGTAAAATACGCACTTGGTCAGAAATGTTCCTTTCTTGCAGCAGCAAAGCAGAGCAGTTGCCAAAGACCCCTCGCCAGAGCCTCAGCATCAGGCAGACTCTACTTGGTGCTAAAGCAGAGCCTCGGGCTCAAAGTCCACATTCCCCCAAGGAAGAGTCAGAAAGGAAGCTTCTCACTAAAGGTACTGATATCAGCATTCCTAGATGAATTTAGGATTTAAAATTGGGTTTGTAGTACATCAACTATACTTAAGTAAAAAAAAAAATAAAAAATTTTTTAAAAATAAAATAGGGATTTTAAAGGAGTTTTCATGTTTTTCTGTGCCTTTTCTGCGGACCTCAGCTCAGGGTGAGCTAACCCAGAGGTCACTGGGGAGCTGGTCCAGGATGGTGGGGCCCTTCCCTTAAGCTGGGGTCCAAGACACCAGTTCTTATGATAAAGATCAAGTGAAGGAAAATACAACACATACATCTATGTCAAAAACTACCAATTTGATAAATGCAGAGGATCCAGGTGCTTTCGTTTTGAAATAAAACCATTATGTTTCCTTTTGCTAAAATCTCACTATAAAGATGTCATATTAATTCTGTTGTCTCGACTGTTTTAAAGAAAATCATGGTACAGATTGTCAAGGGGTGAAGAAGCATAGTTGATTCGTACTAAATTATATGGAGGGTTGAAGGGAGTGCTATATTAGGAAGAGAATAGCATAGAATATGTTTGATACATAAAGGATATGTTATTTATAGTATAGGACTCTGATTTATATAAATATTGATAAAGGATCTTTAAAGTCATGATTTAAACACTCTTGTTTCTATTTTCTTTTCTTTATGTCATTTTCTTTTGAATAACTATCAAAAGATGACACTAGTCCCCCGAAAGACAAAGGCACATGGAGAAAAGGCATTCCAAGTATTATGAGAAAGACATTTGAAAAAAAGCCTACTGCCACAGGAACGTTCGGGGTCAGACTGGATGATTGCCCGCCAGCTCATACTAATCGGGTAGGAGACACCAGCCAGCCAGATTTCCTAAAGCCATTAATTCAGCCGTAGTCATAACGGGACCCGAGTACACAGCCGTGCAGATCACAGGCAGTATCTGTCCATCTGTTGAGTATTTGCCTCTTCTTAACAGCCCTTAGTTTCTCTAAGCATGTCTGAGCTGTACGGGCGTATGGAGTAATTTTATCTATAATGCTTTTTTCTAATGTGCTGACTCTGAAATAGAATAATTATTCAACTGCTAAGAATGTATCTGAAACCATCGGTAAGAAGTCATTTTCAAGTCATGTGTGTTTCTGCTTTCAGCATTTTAAAAGAAGGATGGGAACAAGAATCTGATTAAGAAAGTGTGATGAATGTAAATGTGCGTGTGCGTGTGCGTGTGTGTATGTGTGTGTGTACAATGCCCACGTTAGGATTCGTATCGTGAGTGGATGGATGTTATTCTTTCCCCCTCCTCTTCCCCTGCCCCGCTTCTTTTATTCAACTGAACTGTTTCCATTCTCCCTACTTGTTCTTGTTTCTTCTTTAGACTGTTATCTCCCTGTGGGTCCTCCTCTTTCAGTCTTGACCTATTCATTCTCTTTCCACTGACTTAACTATCTCTTGCTGGTTTTATCTCTTCCCAGTTCTCCAATGTTTATATTCTTTATTTTCTCTATATCAAATAACAGCAATTTATATACTGTTTCCTTTTGGATGAAAAGGGCCTTGTAGCTACGATATGTATCTACTAACGGAAGGTGAACATTCATGCTGTGTTAAATAAAATGTTTATTTCTTGTTTTGCAGTATATTCCATTAATAGTTGACATATGTTGCAAATTAGTTGAAGAAAGAGGTCTTGAATATACAGGTATTTATAGAGTTCCTGGAAACAATGCAGCCATCTCAAGTATGCAAGAGGAACTCAACAAGGGAATGGCTGATATTGATATACAAGACGATGTAAGTTTGTGTATTTCTATTTGAATAACTGTTTTTTTCCTTTGTGGTATTGACTACAAAAATACTGTATTTTTATTTTGCATACCTAGAAATGGCGAGATTTGAATGTGATAAGCAGTTTACTAAAATCCTTCTTCAGAAAACTCCCTGAACCACTTTTCACAAATGGTGAGTTAACCCCACCAGATACTGATGCAACAGTTGAACATTACATTGTTGGGAAACCACAGCATGTTAAATTGAGCCAGGGGAAAATATTTTTGTCAAAAGAAACAGGAGGTTTTGTTTAGTTCTTATTTGTATACAAAGCATAATCATGTCCTATTTTTTGTCATTTGGATTGTTTTTTCCTCCTGATACTTTGCAGTGAAAAAAAGTTTATGAAACGTTGTTAAAGTTCAGTAAAAATATATATTATCCTGTTCATTCATGTTTACAGCTGAGTTGAAAATATGTTATTATTGTTCTCAGTGAAAATCCTTCAGGCATAATAAGGTACAATTAGTAGAAAAGCATTTTTTTCAGCCAAGCCAACTATTTGACTTAGATAAGACCTCGTAGTAGATGTTGCGGGGAGAGAAAGTGGACAGACCGTGTAAATATAGGATGTACAGGATGTACCCTCAGAGAACTCACATTTTTGGGAATTTCTTTGTTTGATAAGGCCTAGGGGAATCATTAAAAACTATAGTAGTTTTATTTTATTTTATTTTTTATAAATTTATTTATGGCTGCGTTGGGTCTTTATTGCCACACGGGCTTTCTCTAGTTGCGGCGAGCGGGGGCTACTCTTCGTTGCGGTGCGCGGGCTTCTCATTGTGGTGGCTTCTCTTGTTGCAGAGCACGGGCTCTAGGCACGCAGGCTTCAGTAGTTGTGGCACACGGGCTTAGTAGTTGTGGCTCATGGGCTTGGTTGCTCCATGGCCTGTGGGATCTTCCTGGACCAGGGCTCGAACCCGGGTCCCCTGCATTGGCAGGTGGATTCTTAACCACTGTGCCACCAGGGAAGCCCCTATAGTAGTTTTAGAACAACATTTCAAAGGCTATTTGGAGTCTTCCCTACTATTTTTTTCTTTTTAATTGTGGTTTGAAATTGAACCTTAAAGGGAAACTAGATTACAGCTCACCTAAACAATTTAAGATGAATTTGGTTTTTTTTTGTTCTTACTGTTGTCAGATAAATATGCCGACTTTATTGAAGCCAATCGTAAGGAAGATCCTCTAGATCGTCTGAAAACATTAAAAAGACTAGTAGGTATTATTTTATATTTTTGGAGGTACAACGAAAGTTCAGCATTTAAATCCATCATGAAAATAATATGTTTCAGATTCATGATTTGCCCGAACATCATTATGAAACGCTCAAGTTTCTTTCGGCTCATCTGAAGACAGTGGCAGAAAATTCAGAAAAAAATAAGGTTTGTAAACTGTTTATTGAAGAGATGTACTTTCAGTGGCTTTAGCTGAAAAGATGTACTTCACTGCTTCATGTGAAATAGTCAAAAATAGGTTATAATTAAACAAAAGCTCTAAAATACATCATACTGGTGATCACGTCCCTCTAAAGATCACTCTTAAAAGCAAAAGATCCCCAAAATATGAATTGTTGTTTTTTCAAGACATTTTCTTTTATGTTTATCCAGCAAGAAAAATGAAAAAGTCAGAAATTTTACTTCTTTTATTTTTCAACTGTATATTAATATTTTGAATGGGCAGTATTTGCACAAACAACAGTAAAAATGTATCAAATGGTATACAGTGAAAAACAACAGACATTTTCTTTTTTTGTTTTGTTTCATTTAGATTTAGCAGATAATTTTTTTTGGTTTTGTTTTCATACCACCATATTACCTTTATCAAACACACCAAAATTTATTATTCCTTCGTATTATCTAGTAGTCTATTCATGTGTAGCTTTTCCTGATTGGTTTAAAGAAATATCTTTTGGATGAATATTGTATGATTTTACTCACATGGAATTAAAAAAAACACACACAAAATAAATGAACAAACCAAACAAAAACAACACATAGATACAGAGAACAGAGTAGTGGTTACCAGAGGGGGAGGGGCGGGGGTGCAGAGGGGGTGAAAGGGTAAAAGGGGGATCAACTGTCTGGTGATGGATGGAAACTAAATTTTTGGTGTGGATCCCAAGACCAGTTTGATTTTTTTTTTTTTTTTTGAGTTCCACAATGGTTTTTTACCCTCTAGTATGTTTTGGGGATTGGTTATTTAATATTTTAATCAAATCCTAAGGTCAAAAAATTACACCAGACACTTATAATATATAACAAAGAAAAACAAAAGATTCGCACCTTTGACAATCAGGTACTTAAACAGGAGTACAAACTATCATGGAAGGAAACATACAAACATATAGGCATGTAATACTGAGGTGTTCATTGGAACAAGGATAAGCAACAAGCTTTGGAAGTCTTGGTTGAAATAAAAATTTGGTCAAAAGAATATTTTCAGACATTAGTTTTTACATATTCATGATCTTAATGTACTACTCAGGCAAATTTGGACATTTTTATGTGTCTCTTTGCACTTGTTTAGTTTTTGAGGGGAGAGGTTTTCCCCATTCTTTTGCAAGTTTTATTCCCTTTGATTTTAATATTTTTGTCAGTTGATCCAGCTTTGTTAATACTTATTTTTGGCTGAGGCGCACGGCTTGTGGGATCTTAGTTCCCTGACCAGGGATTGAACCTGTGCCCCCTGCAGTGGAAGCGCGGAGCCCTAACCACTGGACTGCCAGGGAATTCCCTGTAATACTAGTTTTGAACCAGATCAATTGTTTTCAATCAAAGACTTCCTGGAAAAAAACGAATGCCAATTAAGTATTGTATGTTGTCATTAAAGCAAGAAAAAGAATTTACATATAGATCAGTTTGTGGAAACTCTAACCCTGAAGCATTATTTTTTTTTACACACATCAGTCAACCATTCTTTGAATTCTTTCAGAAGTAAAATGCCAAACATGCAATGGGAATTTAAGCCTACTTTCCTAAGAAAAGTTGTGATATTTTCTAATATCATCCTCTGTTGCAGATGGAACCAAGAAACCTAGCCATAGTGTTTGGTCCAACTCTTGTGAGGACCTCTGAAGATAACATGACGCACATGGTCACTCACATGCCAGACCAGTACAAGATCGTAGAGACACTTATCCAGCACGTAAGTCCAGGCTTCGGCTCATTGAGGAAATTCTTTTTCATGAGCAGCTCCAAAATATAGGTCTCTATAGGGGGTTATTTAATTACCCTTTTTCACCTTTTTTATTTTAAATTTTAGCATGACTGGTTTTTCACAGAAGAAGGTGCTGAAGAACCTCTTGTAAGTATTGTCCGTCAGCGTTTGTACTCTGTTCTTCTCATTTGGGACACACAAGATCCTGATCCTACAACTGTGTCACCTTCCTGCTTTGTATGCTATTGTCTGCTTTGCACCCCGAAAGCAGGTCTATAGCGCCTCAGTTTCTGATCTAATGAAAATCCAAGTATGTTACTTATTTGGTAATTAATTATATGCAAATAATGTAAAAAATTAAGCATATGTCCTCCACTCAGTAATGTGTCTTTTACTAAATGTTGTTTGAATTTTAAAGAAAGTATCTTTGAAGAGATGATGAAGAGATCTTTGTTTATTAACCATAGACAACAGTGCAGGAGGAAAACACAGTAGACTCCCAGCCAGTGCCAAACATAGATCATTTACTCACCAACATTGGAAGGACAGGCGTCTCCCCTGGAGATGTATCAGGTAACTCTTGCCTGGGCAGTATTGATCTCTAGGTTAAAAGCTAAATTCTTATAACATGAAAGAGCAAATCAATCATAAGTAACAATTCACTATGATTTTTTTTCCTTTTCTTCTTCTTTTTTTCCCTTTCCACTAATAAAAAAAAATGTAATCTTCCTTTTCTGATTGATCTGAATTATCTTCCAGTGACTGTAATGCCATTGGCAGTGCATGGAGTTGTAATGCTTGTCAGAAAGGAAATATGAGGGAAAATGAGCATGCAAACCACTGTTTTGTTCTTTTTTTTTTTTAATTCACAGTTTCCATGTAATAGTCATCACAAGGTAAAACAGATACACGCTACTGAGTATGTGGTTGCTGTGATGGCAGAAAGTATGGTCTAGACTGTATGAGTAGTTCTTACTCTTGAGCTGGACATTCTGTTGAAAAAGCAGCCAATTAAATATGTAAAATGCTCATGGGCACCATTCCCATAAATGCAGTATATTATCTTGTCACTACAGAGGTCACCGTAAAAGTCAATCTCTTTGACATTTTCTTCTGTCTTCTATTGCCACCCTAATGTTCGGTGAAGTATCAGTTCTAATAGGCTCTTTCGATGCAAATTTTCTCCTGCCAAACTGTTGCACTAACCTAGCATGTTTTACACCATGTTCTCCCTTTGTCTCTAGTTCTTGTTTTAGTCCTAAAGGGTTTTCTTTCCAGCACTTACTGACACAGGCAAATCTATACTGATGTTGCACAGGCGAGATGGGAGGAGTCTATCACGCGGTAATGTCGCTAGTGGATTCCGTGGTGTCCCTGATGGACAGCTGGAACTGTAGGACGAAGGAGGACTGCTGTCCACACTGTAGCTGCCTTGTCTGCAGAAACCCCCGATTCCTGTAAACGCAAACCGAGCTGATCTGTGGTGTACATTTTCTCTTACGATTATTGTAAACAGATCACTACTACTTTCTTAAAAGTTTTTCTGCTGTTTCTTGTTATTTCTGAAGCAGACCGTGAGGAGAAATAGCATGGTATGGTCTACCAGTTCTTAAAGTCATAAAGCATTGAGCCATGTGTTGAAAGGGGCGTGGCATGGGGCTCAGCTCATTAATTCTGAAAATCCATTTCCCTGAAGTTGAAAGAGAAAATTTCCAAATTGGTGTTGTCCTGAAGAGTGCTAGCCCCTTCCTACCCTCTTTATACTTGTATAATCTGAGTTTTTGCCAGACAGTAAAATGATGCTCTCCATTCTTCCATTTCCATAATAGCATTTGTTAATAAATAATTGGAAAACTGGTAGCAATTTAGCTAGTCAAAAGGATCCCTGACTGCACAGATGTGAAACCGGGGTCCAAAGCACAGAGATCAGCATGATTTAACGTAACATCAAAGTGACCTTAGAAGCAGGGTTATCCTAATGCATCCTTACGCACACAGTATATGCTTCTAAAATTTAACATTGACAGTCTGACAAAAGTCAACATAAATACACTGAGTCTGAGCATCTCAATTTGTAGCGAGGGCAGCCAACAATCCTAAACGTTCTACATTGTGTATCCGTTTCAGATACAGGATGTGGTACATAGTGCAATTCTTCAAAAGGTCTTCGAGCTGCTTTATTGCTAGATTTAATGCTTAGCAAATTTAATAAACACTAGTGTTTCTGTTTTGTTTAGTACAGGGCTCCTTTGCCATCCCTATCATTGAGCTGATTCTGCCTACAATTCACAGCATCCTTTCATGGCGGTGGCTTTCTGTGGTGCAGCTTGCATCTTTGTGAGCTCTGACTATCCACTGTGTTCTATTGTTTTTGAGTTTTGCTTTCACATTTTGTTCTGTGCCTGTCTTTTCCATAAGTTTTGCATTGTTTGTTGAAAGCAGTAAAGAATCTGACCAATACTGACCATGTTTTCTTTAACTTCTCACAGATTCAGCTACTAGTGACTCCACAAAATCTAAGGTAAATTGTTTTGTACAGTTTGGAATATTTTAGAGGGGAATTGCTTTGTGGCTGATTGTTATGATTCGTATGCAGATGCACCCCTGTCTGGGTCTGATGACAGACCAACAGAGTCTTATAAAGGGAAAAATTAATGCTTAAAATAGAATATGATAGAGGAATACTGGATTGTGAGGTGGGGTGTTGGATTTATCTCAGTGTAGTTTAGCATAATTCAGAGAAGTAGGCATTTGCCCCCTCATTCTTCATGTGAAAATTTTCTAACATATGCAAAAGTGGAGAGAATAATATAATGAGCCCTTATTATCTACCCTCAACAATTAACACACGGCCAAGTTTGTCTCATCTGCCCCGCCCACTTTCCTCCTCCTCGTGACTTTTTTTTTTTTTTTGGCCTTGCAGCAGGTGGGATCTTAGTTCCCCTACCAGGGATGGAACCCATGTCCCCTACAGTAGAAGCTCAGAGTCTTAACTACTGGACCACCAGGGAAGTCCCTCGGGACTATTTGGAAGCAAATCCCAAACATTTTATTTCATTCTGTAAACATTTCAGTAGTAATATAGACTTTATTATTATTATACATTTTTTATGAAAATATATATTCTTGCCTTCTTTTCAACAAGATCACTAATTTTGTTTTGGTTTTTTTCGTTTGTTTTGTTTTTAATAAATTTATTTATTTATTTATGGCTGCGCTGGGTCTTCGTTGCTGCCCGCGGGCTTTCTCTAGTTGTGGCGAGCGGGGGCTACTCTTCGTTGCGGTGCGCGGGCTTCTCACTGCGGTGGCTTCTCTTGTTACAGAGCACGGGCTCTAGGCACACGGGCCTCAGTAGTTGTGGCTCGCGGGCTCTAGAGCGCACGCTCAGTAGTTGTGGCGCACAGGCTTAGTTGCACTGCAGCCTGTGGGATCTTCCCGGACCAGGGCTCGAACGCGTGTCCCCTGCATTGGCAGGCGGATTCTTAACCGCCGCACTACCAGGGAAGTCCCTGATTTTGTTTTTATAATCAATTTTTGTTTACATAATTTGTGTTCTGTTGACACCACCACCAAAGTACACTTTTTGAGTAGTCTTTAAGACATTCAGTTAGAAAGTTTTTCATTAATTCAGTTTGTGCCAGCTTTGCTCTTCTGAGACTGTAGCAAGTAGAATTGTCAATAAATTTCTTCAAATGTTCTATTTGGAAATGAGACATACATATCATTACATATCATTTCTAAACATAATGGGATCACATATGACCAAATTAGAATTGAATTTCTTGCAGAAAAGACCATAAAATATTTAATGATATATCATTCGCTATCACTTATATTGTGATTTTTACCATCTTTTTACCCCAACTTGTTAGTTTGAAAAATTTTAAGCCTACAAAAAAGTTATTGGAATAATAGCACCCAAACCTTTTGCCCTAGATTTGTCAGTTGGTAAATCTTGATATATATGTAATTTTTTTTTTCTGAGTCATTTGAGAGTTAACTTATAGACATGATAACACTTTACCCCTAAATGCTTCAATGTGCATCTCCGAAGAACAAGGGGATTCTTCTATGTAATTACAGCATAATTATTGTATTCTGGTAGTTCACATGAGTACAGTACATTATTATTTCTAATGTACAGTTTTTACACAAATTTCGCCAGTTGTCCCAATAATGTGTGTTGTTTTTTCTTTTCCTGTATATAGGATGCAATCAAGGATCGCCCCTTGCATTATGTTGTCATGTCTCCTTAGACTTCTTTACTTTGGAACAGTTTCCCACCTCTTTTTGCCAGAATATAAGATTTTAGATTTAGATTTTTAGGTTTTAAATTTCATACCTGTTTGAAATTCCCTCCTTTCCTCTTACTAGATGCATATTTCTTAACCTGTGGTTATAGCAGTCTCTTCATCTTAAGTAAATTATGGTGGTGTTTGTATTATACCTATAATATAATGGGTGTCCAAATGATACAATTCTTTGTAACAATTTTTTTCAGTTGTAAAATAATATAGTCATTTGCTCCAACACATAGTGATCACAGAAACATCGAATTTTAAAGGGAACCGTTGGGAATCTTAAAGATAGTCTAATCAATTTCTTCTCACTTAAATCAGCGATGAAGTTGGGGTGTTTAAAAGTGAATCACTTGCTCAGTGTCACCCACCGCGAGCTAGGGAGGGGCACCAGGTCCGCTAATTCAGAGCTCAGTCACAGCCATCATCTCCTACCGTCTTCAACAGAATGTGTTAAACGTGAATAACCCTTAGAAAGGTCCTGTATAATTATAAAATCCTTTATAACTTATAGAAACAAAGTTCCATCCATCTGTGATTTCATTTTGGTGAATCCTTTCGAATACAAAAGCCTGAATTTTTAGTGTAATATTCAAGACTTCAGTATAGTAGTTCTAGCTTGTCTAAGATTTTTATGACAACAGAGAAACTATTACTCAGTTTCTGTTACTCTGCATACTTCCTGCCTGCCTGCTTGACTTAAATGGTGTGTGTTACACCAGCTAGTGTTTGTTGACCACCCCCCCACCCCGAATTTACTTAGCCTGTAGGCATTATGAACACTTAAACTGTCATCATCGAGAACCTATTAGGCGTAGCTGACAAAGCCAGTTGGCCGCACTGCCACTTTCTCAATACAGGGCACTGCAGTGTTTCTATGGTAAGGATTTAAGGTCTTTAATTGACCTTATGTTTTGACATAAGGTTTGACCTTTGACATATGTTTGACCTTCATGATTTGGTTGTTACTTGAGATCAGTGAAGACAGTGCCAACTTGATTTACCTAAGGCCAGTCTCTGCAGATCCAGCCTGCCTGAACTAATGAGAACCCAGGAGCTCCCTTATCTGAATCAGCTTATCTGATACAGTATCTGTATCATGTGATAGCTGTAACTGGAAGATTGAAGTCAGTCATAAAATTTTAACCAATGTCAGAATATTATCTTCAACTCTGTCGGAATATTGACTCTTTATGAGACCCGTGTTCCAGAGGAAGGAAGCTGAGGACCCTCTGAGGGTAGCAGAAGCAGGGACAGTCTGTAGATGGAGGGAAGTCAAGAAGAATAGGAGTGCGAGAGGGCCCCAAGCACAGAAGGTGTCCCTGAAAGACAGGTGTATGTCAGCTGTGACATGGCAGATAAATACCACCAGGCAAGAAAAGGGACAGATTAAATAAAAATAAGAAGTTGTCTTAGGTACAAGTTAAAAGGGGGTGTAAAAACTACACCCTGGGGGCTTCCCTGGTGGCGCAGTGGTTGAGAGTCCGCCTGCCAATGCGGGGGACACGGGTTCGTGCCCCGGTCCGGGAGGATCCCACACGTGCCGATGCGGGGGACACGGGTTCGTGCCCCGGTCCGGGAGGATCCCACACGCCGCGGAGCGGCTGGGCCCGTGAGCCATGGCCGCTGGGCCTGCGCGTCCGGAGCCTGTGCTCCGCAACGGGAGAGGCCACAGCAGTGAGAGGCCCGCGTACCACACACACACACACACACAAAAACAAACAAAAAAAATACACCCTGTTATTACTTAGCTTTAGTGGTTAAGAAATACTTGGGGGAGGGGGAGAGAAGGAGTGGGAGTTTGGGGTTATAGCAGATGCAATGTATTCAACGTTATATACAGGCTGGATAAACAACACGGTCCTGCTGCACAGCACAGGGAACTGTATTCAATCTCCTGTGCTAAACCATCATGGAAACGAATATGAAAAAAAAGAATGTCTCTGTGTGTATAACTGAGTCACTTCGCTGTACAGCAGAGATGGGCACAGCACTGTAAATCGACTATATTTCAGTTAAAAAACAAAATAGAAAATAATCACCAAAGCAATGGAAATCACAAAAAAAATAAAAAGTAAAAATAAAAATATTGGTGCTGGGCGGGGGGAACCTTTTCCGAAAATGAACTCAATAACGTTCGTATGTTCAAAGTCTCGTGTCTCTGCCCCCCAGGGTTCCTGGGGATCCGGAAAAGATCAGTATACCAGGGACCTGCTCGTGTCGTCCATCTTCGCGGCCGCCAGTCGCAAGAGGAAAAAACCAAAAGAAAAAGCACAGCCCAGCAGCTCGGAGGACGAACTGGACAATGTGTTTTTTAAGAAAGAAAACGCAGAGCAGGCTCACAACGATATTAAAGAAGAGTGCAAAAAAGAGAGCGAGACACCGGGCAGGAGACAAAGGACCGTGGCTTGCAAAGAAGATCACGCGAAGAAAGAGGGCGGCGCGGCCCGAGCCGATCAGCAAGCGCTGCGCGGGGAGAGCGCGGAGCCCCCGGCCCCCCAGGGCGCCAAGCAGAGCAGGTCGCCCACCCCGAGCTGTCGCCTGGCCATCCTGAAGGAGGGCCCCAGAGCCCTCGCGGCCCAGAGGGCCTCCCACCCGGACGAGACGGGGCCCGACGCCGGCGCCCTGGCGGGGTTTTCCACCAAGAAGTCCACCAGCCCCGAACCCAGAGTGGGCGAGTTTGTGGTCGGTGTCGGCACCGTCGCCGCCGACTGCTCGGCGACGTCGCCCGCCCCCTCCGTGACCGGCCTCGACTCCAGCCGGCTGAGCCCCGAAGTGCAGTCGGTGGCCGAGAGCCGGGGGGACGACGCCGACGACGAGAGGAGCGAGCTGGTCAGCGAGGGGCGCCCGGTGGAGACGGACAGCGAGAGCGACTTCCCGGTGTTCCCCGCCGCGCTGGCCTCCGAGAGGCTCCTCCGCGGAAAGCTGCAGGAGGCCGCGAAGACGGGCCGGCGGGACTCGGAAGGCAGCGAAGCCAGCTGTACGGAGGGGAGCTTAACACCGAGTTTAGAGAGCCGGAGACAGCTCTTCAGTTCCCATAAGCTGATTGAGTGTGACACCCTGTCCAGGAAAAAATCCGCCAGATTCAAGTCAGACGGCGCGGCTCCAGGAGATGCCAAGAGTGAGAAGGAAGCCCCTTCCATCACGAAAGTGCTCGAGGTGATGAAAAAAGGAAGATCAACGGGGAGTTTACTGACACCACCAGCCAGGAGCGAAGCCGAGAAACAGGAGCCCACCTGGAAAACGAAAATAGCCGATCGGTTAAAACTGAGGCCCAAAGCGCCGGCAGATGACATGTTTGGAGTAGGAAGTCGAAAAGCCAACGCCGATCCTGCCAAAAGGAAAACCATCAAACGCAGACACACGCTGGGAGGACACAGGGATGCGACTGAAATCAGTGTTCTGAATTTCTGGAAGGCGCAGGAGCGGAGTGAGGACAGAGAAGCCGAACTTTCCGCGGTGACTCGGCTGAAGCCCAAATGCTCAGCCCAGGACCTGTCCATCGCAGACTGGCTGGCCAGGGAGCGGCTGCGCACCAGTGCGGCCGACCTGAGTAGGGGGGACGCGGGGGACCCCCAGCCCCAGAGCCTGAGCACGTTAGAAGCACCCACCACGGACCCAGCCCTGTCTTCTCAGTCCGATGCAGACAGTTCTCCCAGCACCTTGGCTTCAACCAACAGGCCCCCTCTTTCCACACCACCACAGTCACCTGACCACATCAATGGAGAAAGCTTCCAGAACACGAGCCAAAACGCCAGTTCTGCAGCGACGGCCCGACCTCATCAACTGTCCGAAACCCCAGGCAACAAAGCACAGTTCCATCCCTGTCTTTAAACTGGGGGTACGTCTACTCCAGCGAATAAAAAGCTACTGTTAACACGTTCCATAACTCTGTAAATATTTTCTTGTACCAGAATTGTTATTATGCAGCCTTCATTTGGGCTGGTTTCATCATTTTGCACTGTGAAATATCTTTACAGTGCATTACTACAGCCAGAAGAACATATATATATATATTTAAAAATGTATTGGATAGTTGTACACAAATGAGCAAGGTTGTTTGTTGTGACTCACTGCATAGTGCATACACCCGAGTTTACTGAAGGAAATAGCTGGCCTTAGTATGCAGCAAATGTGTTCTTTTGGTTTCATCACTAACAAAAGTGCCTCATCATAAAAATACATTTGGTTTTTAGGGTGCCATATTGTTAAAATTAGATAACTTACACTGAGTAAACAAATGTGTTTTATTGGTAACAAATTTCATCACATTTACCAGTTTTAACACAGGTAGATACAGAACTTCCATTCTCTAGTCATTCCAGGTGGATCTCTGAGTTTTCTATTCAAACTTTTAATACAGTTTTTGAGTTTTGTGTGACTTGAATTTTTAATCTTTCTGTAAAATACGTAACTTAAAGGAACATATTATATGTGTATCTTTTCTTCAGATACCAGATTTGATATAAATGTTGTAACATAGGTGTGTAGATAGTGACCTGGATGGAACTGGCTTCTTTATGGAGAAGAATATAATTCTGCATGAGGACTTAATGGATCCAACCAAACCTGTGTCATGCCTGTGTGCATACCCAATTAAACACTGGAAATAAAAATTGTTTTGGTGAACTTTGCGTGGCTTGAAACTTATTCTAATATATATATATTTAAATGCCGTCCATTTATAACTGCCTTAATTGGTTCTGACATTTATTTATTTATGTATTTATTTAATTTTTTGCTGCCGTGCGGCACGCAGCATCTTAGTTCCCTGACCAGGGATTGAACCTGTGCCCCCTGCGGTGGAAGTGCGGAGTCCTAACCGCTGGACGGCCAGGGAAGTCCCTGGTTCTGACTTTTAAAAATTTACCTACTCTAGGGCTTCCATGGTGGCGCAGTGGTTGAGAGTCCGCCTGCCGATGCAGGGGACACAGGT
>NC_041224.1:16315237-16322733 GCF_002837175.3 Physeter macrocephalus
AAAAAAAAAAAAAAAAAAATTTACCTACTCTGTACATTCCGCCTCTCTTTTTGGCCATGTCTGGCAGGGATCTCTTGTAAATGTTTCCACTGGCCTAACTTCACTCGTGTACACAGATAATATTTAACTTTTCTAGCTGAAGTCATATATGCTGTTTACCTTTTTCTGGAGATTATGAGTGAAGGGAACATGCCTTTGGAAGTCAAACCAACTCTATACCTCCTAGATACATAAACTTGGACAAATTATTTAACGTCTCTTAATTTATTCCCTTTGTATAAACGATGATGATAATAGTATATACTATAAGGGTTATTAGATTTAAATGAGATACTCTTCCAAATACAGTGCCTGCCACACATTACTTGCAAAATGTATATCAGAGATACTCCTAGAAATAATGGGTACTTAAAGATTATTAAATTAAAAAAATATGTCCAGTTTTAAATAAATTTCACATGTCTCATTTCTAAAAGTTCTGTTTAGTTGTTTCAAAACAGCCTAGTCAATTTTGAGATCCTTTTTGTTTGCATCACATTTTAAGCCTTCTTTTATGTCTATAAAATATTAAACCCATTGATGTTACCACAAATTCTAGAACCAGACTGCCTGGCTTCAAATCTAGGCCCTGCCCTTTACAAACTGGATGAGTTTGATAGCTACGTAACTTCTCTGTGCCTTTCCTCACATGTGGAATGAAGAAAAGGCACAGAGAAGTCTCATAGTTATTGTTATATGTGTTTGCTGTTAATTGTTATATTTTAGATCTGATGCTTGCCATAGCTTCAGTTTTATCAGGTCTGTTTCTTTCATCTTTAACCTCTAATTCTTTAATCTGATATTTCTACTGACCCTCGCCTATGGTGATTCTGTTTTCTCATATATTTAGAGTGTTTACTCATACAAGTCAGTATAAGAGATTTATAATTTTATCATTATCATCTTGGTGCCAAAAAAGTATACCTTGGTCACGGTGTACATAGTTCAATGTACCCAAATGATAATTTTCCCCTTTTCTATTTTTGAGAAAACTGGAAGGTTGCTTTTTGAAGAGAAAGTGAGAGGAAGAATCAAGCATCTTCATGCCACCTCCTCTGTGGCTTTGAAAGTCAACGTAAGATTCCTAGTAGCTCAGAGTCACACAAGAACCTCTGGAGAGTTTTCTTAGAGGAGCCCTTAAGATTCAGAGAATAATGTCTCTAGCTTCCTAGTGAATCAAACACCAAAGCAGAAATATGACTTTGTTCTTTTTTAAGTGACCACTGTATTACATTTCTAGGATAGATACCATTTTAAAACTACGAAATGGACAGTTTATTTTTTTTAATTAATTAATTTATTATTTTTGGCTGCGTTGGGTCTTCCTTGCTGCGCGCGGGCTTTCTCTAGTTGCGGCGAGCCGGGGCTACTCTTCGTTGTGGTGCGCGGGCTTCTCACTGCGGTGGCTTCTCTTGTTGCGGAGCACGGGCTCTAGGTGCGCGGGCTTCAGTAGTTGTGACACGTGGGCTCAGTAGTTGTGGCTCACGGGCTCTAGAGTGCAGGCTCAGTAGTTGTGGCTTAGTTGCTCTGCGGCATGTGGGATCTTCCCAGACCAGGGCTGGAATCCATGTCTCCTGCATTGGCAGGCGGATTCTTAACCACTGCGCCACCAGGGAAGCCCTGATACCATTTTAAATATTAGGAAACAGTAATCTTCGCATTCCTCCAGCCCCTTGGAATAGACATCTTGCAAACAAAGCTCTTAAATCATAAAATTATAGCTTAAGCATTCAAACTTCCTTCCTTGGGTTCCTCTTCCTGCTAAGAAGGGGCTGCGGACGAAAGGACCTCGGGCCCACCTCCCCCCATGTCTCTCCACATGCGCTTTTCACGAGCGTGCCCTCCAGCTGCAGCCCCTGATCGCTTCGTCCAGCCTGCCCCTTACCTAATTATTTTCATCTCATGCAGTCTTAGTGGACGGATTGCTTGCCTGTGGCCATGATAAGTGTTCACAGTGAACAAAAAGAGATGTCACGTAAGAATCCAGATTCTCTTAAAACTGGAAGATCTGGCAGCTCTGGTTCCTCTAGACCCACATTCCCACAAAAACTGGGTAGCTGCCACTCCTTACAGCTTTCTGGCCCCCCCCAGGCCCCCCACCCCTGCCTCCACCAGCCTGGGGCCACTGCACAGAGCATTGCAGTCCCTGCCTTAAGCCCTAAATTACCACCCTGATGCCTAGAGTGGATAAGCCGTCCTTGATTGAAGAAAGTACAACTGTGGCCTCTCACCAACCCCAATCCCGGTGTCTAAAATCAGGAGTAAGAAAGAACAGAAAAGGACAGCCGAGGAGGGAATTCCTCGACAGGGATGTTTCCTCAACGCCTCCACCATTGCATGTGTGATGACGGCGGCTCTCACACGAGGTGCAGCGACTGCCAGGCACCCAGCGTTCTAAGTGTTTTCTAGGCAACAACACTGACTGCACAGATGTACCGTGCAACAGATGTGGTGCAGAGTCCTGCTTCTTCACCAGTGTAAAGATCACACTTCTCAGCCAGGTGTGGCCATGTGCCCACCAGCTAAAAGGAGTGGTTTATGCAACTTCCAGCAAGCGTCCTGAAAGGGAGGGAAATGTGGTTCTCCCTGCTTTCCTCTTTTCACCAATGGATCCTGGAGCTTCAGCAGCCCTTTTGAACCACGAGGTAACTGGGAACAGGAGAGAGCCTCGAGGGGGAGCCTACACATCTGACCCCGTGGACTGCCTGCCACACCAGCTGTGGACCCCAGCTCTCGGTGGCCTGGGCATGACAGAGGGATAGACTTCTCTCTGGTTTAGGCCATTATTATTTGGGGTTTTCTGGCATGCGTAGCTGAACCTAGTCCTAGATGTTCCAGAAGTATAATATCCTATGATATCCCTCTCTTCCAGATGAGGAAACTGAGGCAGAGAGTTTCAGCCACTGGTCCAAGATTTTGCAGCTAAGAATGCCAACTGGTTTTCCACCCAGGTCAGATGTACCACGTGTGGTCCCATACCTAGCAGTGGCATTAGGATTCATTAAATTGACTCCAATGGTTCTGGTTTTTGTTTTAGTAAGGCAGAATTTTAGAACTTAATGTAGAGATTTCTCTCTCTTTATAATATGCTAAGAACACAAAAGTAAAAACATAGGGTTAGTATTATGTATCTGAATAAAACCTACTAGTCACTTGAGGATTTTAGACTGATCTATCAGAGGTTTTTCTAAAATGAGAGCATTTACTTCGGGAGGTGTATCCTGAAGAAACAGAGGACATCAGAACATGACTTTCGATGGTTTAAGCACTTTTAATTTCTCTTACATACATAACTTAAACTTGCTTTTAGTTACTAACTCTGGGCCATTTCCATAAGCAATCTCAGTTTTCCGTAGGAAAGCCAAATTCTGATAAATAAAACTCCCTCAAGAAGAAAGCTTTGATTTGTTTAAATATTTTTATTTTCTGGGAACAAAAATCATTTCTTAGATAAAATATATATTTTCAAACCGAGCAATACCGCCAACCTCGATGCCCATTTGAAATCCAAACAATAGCTTGGTACATGCAATTTCTTTTCTCAAAAACAAGACAGACAGAAAATACCAGCTCTGTAGGGACTGGAACTGAGCCCTGGGCGTGCATTCCGTTGCCACATTCTAGGGCAGCTCCTCTTATTTTCTCATGGACAGCAAACCCTCTGGCTCTGCAGACGTCACCTGGACTCTTCCTTGACTCAACATGCCTTGTCTCTTTGGTGCTTCGCAACTTCTGGAAGCTGCCTACTGACATCAGTGCCACTCTTCCTGACTTCAGAGCCACAGTCGCCCCCATCACATCACCCCAGAGTGCCTGTCCCCTCAGTCACCTCCGTCCTTCTCCCCCTTATCCCTGGAATAGGCCATCTCCCCTCAGGTGCCATTTTCCAGCCCTGGTTCCCACTGGGAAAGATGTGAGGAAAGGTCTTGGGAGAGGTAAGCGGATGGGGTCACTTACTCAAAGCAACGCCCTGTCTTTTCTAATTCCGAGGCAGGAAGACAGTGTGGCAGAGAGCCACTTCCATGCCCTGGTGCTCCAGCGACTGGTGCTCTCGTGAGGGGAGGGCAGCCTGAGCTCCAGGGGGGCCTGGAGCCGACCTGTGTCACCTGTGGGCATGCCTGTCAGCCAGGCTGCAGGCCACACGGGTCTTCCCCTGAAGGGACTGTGCTCTTCTTCCCAGAACTGGCAGCTCTCACACTGCAGGGGCAACCAGAAGTGGGTGGCATCCTCTTTGGAAGCAGCTGGGGCAGGACGGTTGTGCCCTGACCGAGAAGCGGGTGGTTAGAGCCCAGGGTGGCAGGTGGACTGTGTGGCTGCCCCCATCATACTGGTTCCTTGAGAAAGCTGGGGAAGCGTCAAGATATTTGCCGGGAGCTCTGTCCTTCCTTAGGCTTTGGTGTGACTAAACCTGACACAGTAACTGAGCTAATTTTTCAAAACTTTGGTCTCCAGTTAAAAAAAAAAAAACAAAACAATTAAAAAAAAAATATTGTCAGTTCTTCTCAGTACCGCCATCTTCCCAGAAGCATCTGGTATTGCTATGGCAACAGAATGCAGGCCGCGTGCTTGGCCGCATAAGCAATGGCTAATGTTGATGGAATTCAGAGCTTTCCCTCTTGTGAATGTCATCCGTGGGCGAAGCAGTATGCTTTAGTGTTGCAGAAGGCAGAGGTGGATGGAAGGGGCAAGAGAAGTGAGACTCTGGGCCGAGTGGAAACACACAGACCCACACCTCCAGTTAGGACCAGATGGAGTCACTTCTTCGTGATCTGTCCCCTCAGCTTCTGCGCGGGCACCACGCACACTCACGGGCCCTCCCCACCTCTGAGCCTCTGCTTCCCTCTCATCTCTCTCCACACCTCTTCCAAAACGCTCCAGATGCAAATCGCGTCCCTTTTCTGCTTAAAATCCACTCATTCTTCCCTTTCGCCCACAAGGAAAAGCATCATTGCCTTTGTGGCTTCGCGTGCAAGGCCATTCTGATTTTGGTTGCAACCTACATTTACTACATCCACTCCGCTCCTTCTCTCGGGCACCAACCCAGCCGAACAGCGGGGGTCCGGGCCCGGCTTCCCCGGGTGGGTCCTGCCTCTCCAGCTCCGTGGAGCTGCCCCCAGGCCCTCAGCCCTTTCCTCCTCGCTGAGCTTCCAGCTGATGCTCTTCTCCAGCAAATTCCCGGCCGCTGGGCTTTCCACGCCCCGCAGTTACGGCTCAGCGCGCCCAGCTGCGCCCACTCGGGCTGGGCTGCGGGCAGCGGGCTCTGCGGCCTGGGACGCCCCCCGGCTCCTCCCTCCCAAGCCCTACGTGTGACGGCGGACGTAGCTCCAAACCAGCACGGAAGGGCCAAAGTTAGAAAAGGCTACATACATGGTGGTGGCAAAGCAGCGGGAGCGGGGAGTGCGAAGGCCAGAGGAAGGGGGCCCTCTTCCCTCATCCGCACTGGGGGCCACAGTGTCACGGCCAGCTGCCCGTGAAGGGGCTGCCCCGAAAAGGAGTGGCTGGGGGCTGGAAAGTGGGATACAGCCCACTCCCTCCCTGGCATCTTCCGACGGCCGAGAACCGGATCCGTCCAAGCCAGACGCCATGCTCCCTGGGCCCTCGCTGTGAAGAGACTGGAAGGCCGTCCCAGGTGAGTGTTGACAAGCCTTGTCACTCTTGTTTCTGGGGGCCTGTCCTGTGCGTTGCAGGGTGGTCGGCTTACCCACTAGACGCCAGTGGCACCCCCCAGGACGCACAGTGGTGAGACCCGAAAATTGTCTCCAGACATTCCCAGCTGTCTCCTGGGGGGCAAATCCCCTCTGGTTGGGAACCCGGGAGACAAGAGTTCTTGGTCGCTGGGAGATGGGGGATCCTCTCTGCCTGCGGTGGGAGGGACTGGGGGACGGGGAGTCAACAGAGCGAGCGGGGACTCAGCGCATGCGCAGTGAGAACGCCCCCGCCCCCCCCCCCCCCACTCCCCCCACTCCGAGTGATCAGGCCTCCAGGTGCGCTGACACCCGAGAGCCTGGACGCGGGAGGTGCTGGCAGCGGCACTTCAAAAAGACGCCAGGGCAGAATTTCTCCTCCTTTTTTGGTAGCACTTGGCCTTTTGTTGCAGATGAAAATTCCACACACCTCCGCCGCCATCCTGATAGGGCTCTGGGGCACAGTAAGGGTTTCCCACCAGCTAAGAGTTACTGAAAGACACAGGTAATATCTTTGCGTTCCTTGCATTCAAGCACAAGTGTCCGCAGAGCAGGTTGGAGATGTTGGTAGGAGCTGCATAGCAGAGCCCCGTGGCCCCCGGTAAAGGGTTTGCGTTTTATTTAATGCACCTGGAATGATCTATTGACTGTTAACAGGTGGAAATGCAACAGGGATACATGTAAATTCGTCCTTGAGTACAAAGTATCAATTGCACAATCTAGAACGGGGCTGGGTGGCTTGGCACTTGCACACGTTTGCCTTTTGCTGACACCCGAAAATGAACTGTGAGGTCCTGCGGCTTAGAATCTAATGCGGTCATGCGGAGCTCGGATAGAAACTGGATCTTCAGGCTAAGAGCGGGAACCCTCTCACTAGGCTCCGCCTGGAGCCTTTTGTTCAGATTTCAATTAAAATACACCGTCACCTGCTCGCTGACTACCTTTTCTGGGTTGAACCATTGTTCTGGTGAGCACACCTGAGTCAGGCCCTCGGTTTCCCCGGCTTCCTTCCTCACCCACGTGTCTGCAGCTTCTGGCTCCTTCATCCCTGCTGTGGGCAGCACAACTTCTTCCAGAAGTCCCACAACTAAAAGTGAAAGGGCAGCAAGTTCATGGTGAAAAGAGCTGGGAAACAGGGCTGCCTTGCACCGACTCACACCCCCGCTGCTGGGGTTTGAGTTCCCAGGGGATTCCCAGGGTTCTTAGTTCTGGAAACCAACAAATACCACAGGCGGGGTGGCTTAAACAGCAGACATTTACTTCCTCACAGTTCTAGAGGCTGGAAGTTGCAGATCAGGGTGGCTGGGTTCTGGTGAAGGCTCTCCTCCTGGCTTGCAGATGGCCATCTTCTCAGGTGTCTTTTTTTTTTCTAATTGGGATATAGTTGTTTTACAGTGTTGTGTTGGTTTCTACTGTACAGCGAAGTGAAGTAGATAGAGTTCCCTGTGCTATACGGCAGGTTCTCAGTTATCTATTTTATACATAGTAGTGTATATACGTCAATCCCAATCTCCCCATTCATCCCACCCTCCCCCCTTTTCCCTCTTGGTGTCCATACGTTTGTTCTCTACGCCTGTGTCTCTATTTCTGCCTTGCAAACAGGTTCATCTGTACCATTTTTCTGGATTCCACCTATATGCGTTAATATACGATATTTGTTTTTCTGACATTTCACTCTGTATGACCGTCTCTAGGTCCATCCACGTCTCTACAAATGACCCAATTTCATTGCTTTTTATGGCTGAGTAATATTCCATTGTATATATGTACCAC
>NC_041224.1:16322975-16324040 GCF_002837175.3 Physeter macrocephalus
TCTTCTTTGGAGAAATGTCTATTTAGGTCTTCTGCCCATTTTTGGATTGGGTTGTTTGTTTTTTTGATATTGAGCTGCATAAGCCGTTTGTATGTTTTGGAGATTAATCCTTTGTCCATTGATTCATTTGCAAATATTTTCTCCCATTATGAGGGTTTTCTTTTCATCTTGTTTATGGTTTCCTCTGCTGTGCAAAAGATTTTAAATTTCATTAGGTCCCATTTGTTTATTTTTGTTTTTATTTCCATTACTCTAGAAGGTGCGTCAAAAGAAATCTTGGTGTGATTTATGTCAAAGAGTGTCCTCTAACAGTTTTATAGTGTCCGGTCTTACATTTAGGTCTTTAATCCATTTTGAGTTTATTTTTGTGTATGCTGTTAGGGAGTATTCTAATTTCAATTCTTTTACACGTAGCTGTCCAGTTTTCCCAGCACCACTTATTGAAGAGACTGTCTTTTCTCCACTGTGTGTTCTTGCCTCCTTTGTCATAGATTAGATGTCCATAGGTGTACGAGTTTATCTCTGGGCTTTCTGTCCTGTTCCATTGTTCTATATTTCAGTTTTTGTGCCAGTACCATACTGTCTTGATTACTGTAGCTTTATAGTATAGTCTGAAGTCAGGGAGACTGATTCCTCCAGCTCTATTTTTAATTCCCTCACAATTGCTTTGGCTATTCGGGGTCTTTTGTATTTCCATACAAACTGTGACTTTTTTTTTCTAGTTCTGTGAAAAATGCCACTGGTAGTTTGATAGGGATTGCATTGAATCTGTAGATTGGCTTGGATAGTATAGTCATTTTAAGAATATTGATTCTTCCGATCCAAGAACATGGTATATCTCTCCATCTGTTTCTGTCATCTTTGATTTCTTTCATCAGTGTCTTATAGTTTTCTGAGTACAGGTCTTTTACCTCCTTGGGTATGTTTATTCCTAGGTATTTTATTCTTTTTGTTACAGTGGTGAATGTGATTGTTTCCTTAATTTCTCCTTCTGATCTTTTGTTGTTAGTTTATAGGAATGCAAGAGATTTCTGTGCATTAATTTTGTATCCTGCAACTTTACCA
>NC_041224.1:16324994-16326228 GCF_002837175.3 Physeter macrocephalus
GCAGGCTCAGTAGTTGTGGCACACAGGCTTAGTTGCTCCGCGGCATGTGGTATCTTCCCGGATCAGGGCTCAAACCCGTGTCTCCTGCATTGGCAGGCGGATTCTCAACCACTGCACCACCAGGGAAACCTCCTTCCTCTGCAGTTTTTTGGAATAGTTTGAGAAGGATGGGTGTTAACTCTTCTCTAAATGTTTGATAGAATTCACCTGTGAAGCCCTCTGGTCCTGGCCTTTTGTTTCTTGGAAGATTTTTAATCATGGTTTCAATTTCATTATTTGTGATTGGTCTGTTCATATTTTCTATTTCTTCCTGGTTCAGTCTTGGGAGACCTTTCTAAGAATTTGTCCATCTCATCTAAGTTGTCCATTTTATTGGCGTATTCTATTTCATTTATTTCTGCTCTGATCTTTATGATTTCTTTCCTCCTACTAACTGGGTTTTGTTTGTTTGTTTGTTATGCTTTCTCTAGTTCCTTTAGGTGTAAGGTTAGAGAGTTTATTTGAGATTTTTCTTGTTTCTTGAGGTAGGATTGTATTGCTGTAAACTTCCATCTTAGAACTGCTTTTGCTGCATCCCATAGGTTTTGGTTCAAGGTGTTTTTGTTGTCATTTGTCTCTAGGTATTTTTTGATTTCCTCAGTGATCTCTTCGTTATTTAGTAGCACATTGTTTAGCCTCCATGTGTTTGTGTTTTTTACATTTATTTCCTGTAATTGATTTCTAATCTCACAGTGTTGTGGTCAGAAAAGATGCTTGATACGATCTCAGTTTTCTTAAATTTTCCAAGGCTTGCTTTGTGACCCAAGATGTGATCTATCCTGGAGAATGTTCCATGTGCACTTGAGAAGAAAGTGTATTCTGCTGTTTTCGGATGGAATGTTCTGTAAATATCAGTTAAATCTATCTGGTCTATTGTATCATTTAAATCTTGTGTTTCCTTATTAATTTTCTGTCTGGATGATCTGTCCATTGGTGTAGTGGGGTGTTAAAGTCCCCCAGCATTATTGTGTTACTGTCAATTTCCTCTTTTACAGTTGTTAGCATTTGCCTTATGTATTGAGGTGCTTCTATGTTGGGTGCATATATATTTATAATTGTTATATCTTCTTGGATTGATCCCTTGATCATTATGTAGTGTCCTTCTTTGTCTCTTATGATAGTCTTTATTTTAAAGTCTATTTTGTCTGATATGAGAATGGCTACTCCAGCTTTCTTCTGATTTCCATTTGCATGG
>NC_041224.1:16326432-16335969 GCF_002837175.3 Physeter macrocephalus
TGTTCCTATTACCATTTTCTTAATTGTTTTGGGTTTGTTTTTGTAGGTCTTTTTCTTCTCTTGTGTCTCCTGCCTAGAGAAGTTCCTTTAGCATTTGTTGTGGAGCTGGTTTGGTGGTGCTGAATTCTCTTAGCTTTTGCTTGTCTGTAAAGCTTTTGATTTCTCTGTTGAATCTGAATGAGATCCTTGCTGGGTAGAGTAATCTTGGTTGTAGGTTTTTCCCTTTCATCACTTTAAATATATCCTGCCATTCCCTTCTGGCCTGCAAAGTTTCTGCTGAAAAAATCAGCTGATAACATTATGGGGATTCCCTTGTATGTTATTTGTTGCTTTTCCCTTGCTGATTTTTAATATTTTTTCTTTGTATTTAATTTTTAAAAATAAATTTATTTATTTTTTTTTTTGGCTGTGTTGGGTTGGCGCACGGGCTTAGTTGCTCTGCGGCATGTGGGATCTTCCCGGACCAGGGCTTGAACCTATGTCCCCTGCACTGGCAGGTGGATTCTTAACCACTGCACCACCAGGGAAGTCCCTGTATTTAATTTTTGATAGTTTGATTAATATGTGTCTCGGCATGTTTCTCCTTGGGTTTATCCTGTATGGGACTCTCTGCGCCTCCTGGACTTGATTGCCTATTTCCTTTCCCATGTTAGGGAAATTTTCAACTATAATCTCTTCAATTATTTTCTCAGACTCAGATGTCTTTTCTTAGAAGGGCATTAATCCTAACAGGAGGGCCTCACCCTCATGATCTCATTTAACCTTCATTACCTTCCAAAGGCACCCTCCCCCCACCACATACCATCATGTTAGGCATTTGGGCTTCAACTCGTGGACTTAGGAGGGACACCAGTATTCAGTCCATAACAGTTCTGGCCTCTGATACTTGGAATTCCACCACTGGATGCTCGACCCTTTGATTAAACATTGCCATCTTCCTATAGCTCTAAGGTGATAAGAGGGAAACATTAGTTTTCTAGTGCTTTAGTTTATCACTTTCCCCCAAATAGGAATGATGAGAGGTACTGAGTCGTTCTGAAAGGGAGGCCCTGAAATGAGTACAAATGCCACCTGCCTCACACATTCATCCAGGGCCGTGGCTGCGTACCACTGGTGGGGTGTAACGTTTGTACACCCGTGGCCAAAGCTGAGATGAAGGAAGTTGGATTTAGTGAGGAGCAGGGCTTGCAAGTCTCTTGGAGGAAGTTCCAGAAATGACCACCAGGTGGCAGCAACGCCGCTGAACTCGGAGGGAGTCTTTAAGCTCTGGATGACATGGAGGGGGGAAACTATATGAGCCTCCCAGCCCGCTTCCACCTGGTTCCACAGAAGAGCATCGTCCTTCATGGTTTTTAGCAGGTCCTGCTGATCTTGGGTAGCCTTGGCCTGCAGTGGTTTGAAGTAGGATTTTGGTTCCCGGCCAGAGATTGAGGTCAGCACATAATGGAGAGGGTGCTGAATCCTAGCCACTAGACTAATGACCAGTGACAAGGCCCTGGCCCTTCAGCTTTGCAGAAATGAATTCCCACAAAGACAGAAAGTAGTGAAACAAGTGAAGTGTTTATTCGGAGGATAGACACACGGGCAGACTCAGAGAGTCGTGTCCTCGTGGGAGTTTAAGTCACTTATATGGGGCATTTCTTTCAGGTTTCCTTGGCCAGTCATCTTGCTTTGCCTGGATCTGAGTCTGTACTTGGTATATCTCAGGACCCTCCCGTGTGTGCGTGCATTTCTTAGCCAAGATGGACTCCAGCAAAGAGGCCTATGGGTAGGTTGATATCACTCCCCTTTTGACCTCTGAGGAGCTTTTCCGCGCATGTATAGTCAGGAAGGTCTCCCTGACCTCAAGAATGAGAAATATGTGGTCTCTGTCTTTTGTCTGTTTAGCTTGGGGCCCATCTATCTCCTGCCTCACTGCTGTGGGCCTCTCTGTGTGTATGGAGAGACCTTAATCCCTGTACTTCTTACATTTTCACTGACCACTTCATACCACTTGGGGGATTGTCAGCTCTCCCAAGGATTATGCAGGAGAGGGTGTTCATAGCAGGGGTCCTGATCCAGGCTTCCTGGAGAGAATATTCCAGGCAGAGAGAGCAGCTTGTGGCTCAGCCTTGTCTGATGGACAGAACCTACAGCAGGCCAGCTGGAGCCGAGGGAGTGATGTGGCAGGTACTCTGAGCTGAGATGAAGGGCAGGTAACAGCCAGATCCCCTCGGGCAGGAATGTCCTGGGAGCGTCTCTTGAGGAATTTTGGACAGACGGGACAGAAGGAGGGCATAGCCCCTTTCTCTGGGGTCACTCAGTGAAGGGACATTCTTTCTCTGGGACCAGGAAGGTGTGTCAGACCTGGCCAGACCCCTTCCGCTGTGTGATTCTATTCATTTGCGGAAATGAAGACTGTCTGATTGCAACCACCATACAATGACCTATTTATTCCTGAAAGTCTCATTCCCTGACTCCATCTTCAGGGGGATGAACTCTTTCTTGTGTGCAAAATATTCTCTCTTGGCTTGGTTTACCCGAGCTGATGGCAGGGGTTAAAAAAAAAAAAAAAAAAAAAAGCCCTTCTCGAGATACAGGAGGTGTTCAGGGCCCTCTGTTTCAGAAAGAGCAGGCCCATATGGCTCTTTTCTGGCTTAGAGGAGGCCAGGGGTGTGGAGGCGAGCGGCACCGAGGCCCCAGACACTGGCAGTGGTGTGTGTGGTCCAGTGATCGCAAAATCAGAAAGGGGGAAAGACACTCGAGCAAGGAGACTGAACAGCTCAAAGACAGACTTCATCTTCCTTACAGAGCTAAGGAAGCCTAGCCCTCTAATCTGCCTATAATCTTAGATCTAATCTGCCTTAAGAGACAGCACTGAAAACCACGTTAAGAGCTGGCTCAAACAGAAGATTAAGTAACTGCTATGGAGAAGCACTTAACTAATGCAGGACTGTGTTGGCCAACATTTTTTTTTTAATTTTTATTTTATATTGGAGTATAGTTGATTTACAATGTTGTGTTAGTTTCAGGTGTACAGCAAAGTGATTCAGTTATACATACACATATAGCCACCCTTTTTCAGATTCTTTTTTTTTTTTTTTTTTTTTGCGAACCCGGCTCCCCTGCATCGGCAGGCGGACGCACAACCACTGCGCCACCAGGGAAGCCCCCCTTTTTTTTTTTTTTTTTTTTTTTCAGATTCTTTTCCCACAGGTTATTACAGAATATTGAGTAGAGTTCCCTGTGCTAGACAGTAGGTCCTTGTTGACTATCTATTTTATATATAGTAGTAGTATGTATATGTTATACATAGTATATGTATATGTTATATATAGTATGTATGTGTTATATTGTATGTATGTGTATGTATATGTCATATATAGTAGTAGTGTGTACATGTTAATCCCAAACTCCTAATTTATCCCTCCCCCTCACCTTTCCTCTTTGGTAACCATAAGTTTGTTTTTGAAGTCTGTGAGTCCATTTCTGTTTTGTAAATAAGTTCATTTGCATCATATTTTTAGATTCCACATACAAGCGGTATCATGTGGTATTTGTCTTTCTCTGTCTGACTTAGTATGATAATCTCTAGGTCCATCCATGTTGCTGCAAATGGCATTATTTTTATTCTTTTTTATGGCTGAGTAGTATTCCATTGCATACATATATCCCACATCTTCTTTATCCATTCACCTATCTCTGGACATTTAGGTTGTTTCCATGTTTTGGCTATTGTAAACAGTGCTGCAATGAACATTAGGGTGCATGTGTCTTTTCAAATTATGGTTTTCTCCGGATGTATGCCCAGGAGTGGGACTGCTGGGTCACGTGGTAGCTCTGTTTTCAGTCTGGGTTCCTATTGCCCTGTATGGGCTGGTGAAGGTGCAGATTGGTTCCTGCTGCCCTGTCATCATAGAAAAGGGACTTCCTCTCTTTGTTTAATATGGAATATGAGTAGGTAAAGCCTTTAAATAAAGCCACAGATGGGGACTGAAGGATGTGCACTGGGCGTGGCAATGTGGAGGCTT
The DNA here is from genome assembly GCF_002837175.3 of Physeter macrocephalus. Lineage (NCBI taxonomy): Eukaryota > Metazoa > Chordata > Mammalia > Artiodactyla > Physeteridae > Physeter > Physeter macrocephalus. Next base: position 16,330,443 of record NC_041224.1, read on the forward strand.
GTGTACCACTGGAGGAATCCATTCCAGGGCGCGTGTTGTGGGAGCGAGGGCAGGGCGCTGGAGACCCAGACGGGGCTCCGCAGAAGGTCTTCTCTGAAGGAAAGAGAGAAATTGCGGGCTGGGCAAGGAACTGGCCAACCCATCTACGTGCTGAAGGAAAGGACTCCGGGTGAGGAGGATGTGGGCCTCTTGGAAGAGTCTCCATCCCACCCTCCCCACCTTCTTACTCTGTAAGGGTGAGCTCGGAGAGAGGCTTTCTCCCGCCCAGTCTTCCTCTGCTTGCTGTGGACGTCTGCTTCTGAACCCTCCTGTCCTGTCCCCAGACTCCATGTCACCTGAATAGTTTTCATGTCTACATGAGCCACTCTCCCACTGGCCCCCTCCCCAGGAGGAGAAGTTCCCCGCTTCTGCTTTTCAGCTTTCTACATTCATCATCATATGTCAAACAGAGACCCAGATGCAACATTTGAAATAATCACTAAAAAGATATTCACCATCAAGTGGGGCCTCTGTAACAAATGCACTTGAAATGCCTCATTTAACCAAACCCTGGGAACCATTTTGGGGACTTCCAGGATTTCCAGAAGCTAAGCGGGGGAGCCACATCTGGATTTCTTTAAGTCAGATCCTTAAATTACTCCAGCTCCAAAGGCACTTGAATACCGTACGTGTTAGCTACCTGCAAACCGGACAGGCTCTAAGTTCAGCCAGCGCTGACAGACCCTGACTGCACTGGAAGTATCAAAACGTAAGCACAACTCTAAAAAGCACCAGAAGACAATATCTGCTGGAAGGGGGAAAAAAACAGTCTATAAATTCAAATTGTTTTTTTTTTTTTTTAAACAGTTGGAAAGCTTGAAAAAAATCATACTTTCCAGGGGTGAATCTGCTGTCATGTGGTAATAGTCACCTTTTATTTTTAAGAGACAGCATCTTCTCAATACTCCTGAGGCCGCTGCTTTCCTAGTGTAAGACCGTGATTCTCAGCCCTGGCCTCCCCTTAGAATCACCCGGAAAGATTGACAAACCCCGTGCACAGGCAACGCCTCAGACCCCTGATTTAGAATCTTTGCAGGTAGGACCCAGGCCTCAGCATTTTAAAAAATAAATAATTATGTTTTTCGCTGCGTCGGGTCTTCGTTGCCGCGCGCGGGCTTTCTCTAGTTGAGGCGAGCGGGGGCTACTCTTTGCTGCAGTGCGTGGGCTTCTCATTGAGGTGGCTTCTCTTTGTTGCGGAGCACGGGCTGTAGGTACGTGGGCTCAGGAGTTGTGGCTCGCGGGCTCTAGAGCGCAGGCTCAGTAGTTGTGGCGCACGGGCTTAGTTGTTGTGGCTCAGTAGTTGTTGCTCCGCGGCATGTGGGATCTTCCCGGACCGGGGCTCGAACCCGTGTCCCCTGCATTGGCAGGTGGATTCCTAACCACTGCGCCACCAGGGAAGTCCCGGCCTCAGCATTTTTCAAGTCTTCCATGTGATCCCAGGTTGCAGCCATGTTTGAGGACCTGGCATGTGAGTCAGAGTTATCCCAAATGCAAGACTGGGCTGCTGGGGTGCAGTCCACGGGCCGCCACCTGGTTCCCCATCTTTTCACATTAAATCGGAGAGGAGACAGTATCTGTAGCAGGGTAGGGCCCTCATTCTAAGTGACAGTGCCCATTGCTAAACCCAGAGGCTCAGCACTTAGAAAAGAAAAATCCGTTCCCACCCACCTTCCCGAGATTTCCTATCCCTCTCCTCCTTACGGTGGCTTTCAGGTTGGGTTTCTTTTGTTGCTAATCACTTGCTCTTCCAGGCATGAGTGAAAGAGCATAAATGCTAATATGGGTAGAAGCGTCATGGGAAAGGTCCAGAAAAGGCAGAAGGACATTCAAGTGGACCCGAGCTCTGCGCATGGCCCCCAAGTGCTGTTATTTTGTGGGGGAGGTGTCTCTGGCTGGATCCTCACTGCTGGATGCTTGTGCCTTTGGGGTTTGCCCTGCCTTTTTCAGTAGTGGAGTCTGTTCCTTATTCTATGCCAGTGGTTCTCAGCCAAAGCAGCAGCGCCCTTTAGAGGAAATTTGGGGTATTTGTGAGGTTTTTTTTTTTCTTTTTTTTTTTTTTCTTCACTTGTCACAATGATGGAGGCAGCAAAACTGGCATTTCATGGAGGCAGGCCAGGGATGCTCGATGTCCTACCGTGAGCTGCTGAGGAAGAACTGTCCCCTCCAGCAGGGCCGTGTGATGTCCCACTGGATATTTACGTAGCAAAAAACCTGTTTATAATGATCTGAGTCTAGAGGTCAGTTCTGTTTTACAAATAAGAAGCTTTTTTTTTTTTTGCATTCTTAAAATAGGCAGTAAAATTTCCAGGAATGTGTAATATGAGGAAGAATCGTACTTTGCTTTGTTTGAAGCTTTAAATAGAGTCGTTCACTATTTTGGAAAAGTCATATCAGCAAACATGGGGTTTGTCTCCAAATGCAGCAAAAGCATTTGTTGCTGAATTCTGCTTATCCGTGCGGGCGTGTGACGGTTTCCTTATATCACCGTGAGTTAGGGCATTATATTACGTTTTGCTTTGGAAACTAGGAGAGTAGGTAGGATATGGCATCAAGCATTTTATCTCGTGCAAAACATCCGTAATTTAAAAGCAAACTTAGGATCTGATAGGATTGAGACCCTCGTCCTCGCATTTCAAAGGCTCTCACTGAGGGCCTGAACTGCCCACTCACGTCTGTGCCTGGGAAGCCTCAGGAAACAAATCCCTGAGAAACGTCTTTTAGGGGCCACTTGGGAGCCTCTTACCCTCAGGACTGGAGAAGGGGCAGTTCAACCAGGTACCAGGAGGATCGAGGGCCGCGGGAGAGGCGTGGCCTAGAGGGCGTGGCCGCAGGGGTTGGGCAGAGCGTGGGAAACGGGGCGTGGCCTGGTCGGGAAGGGCGGGCCCTTTCGTGTCAGGGGGCTGGATTTCTGCGCTTTGCCCCTTGCCCTTCGGGTTTCAGCCCTCCTGGGGCTCAGGGAGAAAGCAGTCACGATCTGAGTTACCGACCCAGCTTCACTTGCCTTCCAAGGATGCAGGATGGGACTATTAGTCCCCTGAGCTGAGCGCCTTCCTGCCTGCCCCTTCTTTTGAAGGTGAGGCAGCCAAAATTTGCCATCCAATAATCCCTAAATGGACGACTTTCTGAATGAAGCTCATTCGTTTGGTTCAGGAATGAAAAACCGTCCACTCTGAGCAAAATGGTCAAGCCTCATCCCAGACGGCCGTCCTGCGCTTTACATCTTTTACCCAGCCTGTGTGTCCCGCAGCGCGACGGGGAGGATAACGGCAGGAACTTTCTCACAGGGCTTTTGTGAGGATTCAAAGGCAATGTATGCAAAACACTTTAGCCCGCAACCCGGCCCATGATGACAGGCGACAGATGGCAGGTATTGTTGATGTGTCCACAGACGTGAGGATTAAAGACCCCACGTACTCAAGGCCATTAAACAAATAAAGCATTCTGTGTGAATCTAAGGTCTGCACTGTAAGCTCCCCCGCCTTCTTGGTGGAGTGTGTGGAGCATAGCTTGAACTTCCTGCCTCCAGCGTGAGCTTTGGCTCTGGAGCTGGAGGGCCGGGAGCCCTGGAAGAGCCTGGGATTCTCTCCTCAGAAGCGCTCGTGTGATCACTTTCTTGCTTTCGGACAGCCTCCCGTCGGGAGCATAGATCAGAGAGTGCGTGGTTGCCCGGGGCCAGTGGCGTGTTTTCCTGGATGATGTCACCTGGTTACTTCTGCAAAATTAACTTTTGAATTTGGAGTTGAAGCGGTTTTGATTCCTCGATTGACTCGCTCCAAAAAAGCTTCCTGGTTGCTCTCAAATGCGTTTGCATTTACAGAACCACGGAGAGGGAAGTTAGTTCTAATTACAAGGCGGTTGGCGGAGGCGGTCTGGGTTTGCCATGAATCTGGCTGGAGGAGGGGCACGGCCAAACCTGCTCTCGGTCCCCAGTGGATGTGTCCACTTTTTCTCATGGGACTTAGCTCAGGGATGGCCACCAGCACCTCTCACCACCCCAGGCATCTGGGTGGGGTGATTTGAGGGCACCTTCTCCCATGCCTGAAAATGGAAAATAGATCTCACCAAAGGACCCCTTTTCTGTAGCCACAATTCCAGGGTCTTGGCTTGGCTCCTAGTCTGTGTACGTATTTGTTTATGTTGGAGAGAATTCAGTCTCAAGCAGCATTAAAATAAAAGCAGCCTCTTTAGTGCTGTGACACTATTAGGAGTTCTGTATTGTACCTGCGAGGGCCACACGCCCTCACCGCCAATGACACGATCGCTCTCTGGACTCCGCCAGCCACGCTTCGACTTGTCTTACTCCCTGGGTGTCCGTGTTTGTGCCACCCCCTCCTCCGCCAGACCAGAAGCCTTTTAAGGGCAGGGACAGTGTCCAGTCATAACTGCAGCAGTGGCAAGGACAACCACCCCCCTAACTAAGGTTGAGTATGCTGTATGTCAGGTTCTGTCTTAAGAGTTTTCTGTACTACGTCACATTTAATCTTCTCAACAATCCTGTGAGGGAGGCTCCAATACTATTTTCTATTAATAGATGAGAAATCCAAGACAAGTCCAAGGTTGCACAGCCAGTAAGTGGCACTGGTTGATGGATTGGTGAATGAATCTGAGAGGCCCCCATGGTTTATTTCTAAGAATCTTTTTTCAGGTGCAACCATCTGTTGGTTGAATGACGAGCTTAAAATAATAAGTAGCGAGAGTCCATTAATTACTAGTGGTTTAATAAAATCTGAAAATCCAGGAGCTCACCCAATCTAACATCGCCCACTTTATTCTTTAAATTTTTATTGCCGTATAGTTGCTTTACAATGTTGTATTAGTTTCTACTGTACAGCAAAGTGAACCAGCTGTACATATACATATATCCCCTCTTTTTTGGATTTCCTTCCCATTTAGGTGACCACAGAGCACTGAGCAGTGCTCCCTGTGCTATACAGCAGGTTCTCATTAGTTATCTATTTTATACATAGTATCAATAGTGTATATGTGTCAATCCCCATCTCCCAATTCATCCACCCCACCCTTCCCCCTCGGTAGCCATACATTTGTTCTCTACGTCTGTGTCTCTATTTCTGCTTTGCAAATAAGATCATCTATACCATTTTTCTTAGATTCCACATATATGTGTTAATATATATTTTTTCTCTTTCTGACTTACTTCACTCTGTATGACAGTCTCTAGGTCCATCCACATCTCTACAAATGACCCAATTTCGTTCCTTTTTATGGCTGAGTAATAGTCCATTGTATATATGTACCACATCTTCTTTATCCATTCCTCTGTTGATGGACATTTAGATTACTTCCACATCCTGACTATTGTAAATAGTGCTGCAGTGAACATTGGGGTGCATGTGTCTTTTTGAATTATGGTTTTCTCTGGGTATATGCCCAGCAGTGGGATTGCTGGGTCGCACGGTAGTTCTATTTTTAGTTTTTTTTTTTTTTTTTTGGTGGTACGCGGGCCTCTCACTGCTGTGGCCTCTCCCGT
>NC_041224.1:16336294-16337740 GCF_002837175.3 Physeter macrocephalus
TTGCTTCATTTGCAAATATTTTCTCCCATTCTGAGGGTTGTCTTTTTGTCTTGTTTAGGTTTCCTTTGCTGTGCAAAAGCTTTTAAGTTTCATTATGTTCCATTTATTTATTTTTGTTTTTATTTTCATTACTCTAGGAGGTGGGTCAAAAAAGATCTTGCTGTGATTCATGTCAAAGAGTGTTCTCTGCCTATGTTTTCCTCTAAGAGTTTTATAGCGTCCGGTCTTACATTTAGGTCTCTAATCCATCTGGAGTTTACTTTTGTGTATGGTGTTGGAGGCAGGCAGCGCTTGGCTGGGTCTTGGGCAAGGTAATGCTGGAGCCATGCTGAGCTTTTCCTTACCTGGCGAACATGCTCCAGTCTTTATTACACTGGCTGAAACTTACCATCATCCTGGCCAGACCACTGGTAAGTCTGAAGGTCAACTGAAAACTTTGTATAGCTGCTCGCAAAGAATTTTCAGCTTGTCCACACACAGGAGCAAATAAACTGACATGAACAGCTAGCTTGTGTACACATTTTAGCTATATTATATTTTATGTATACATTGTAATATATACATTATAATTTAATATAGTTGAGATTATGGGACATGATTGACATGCTGGAACCTTTTATACCTAAAAAGTATAAGATAATGGCTTCCTATTGTTTTAATTTTGTATCTATATGGGATGATGGATTTTCACTAAACTTATTTTTTTAATTTTTAAAAAATTTTATTGACGTATAGTTGATTTACAATGTTAATTTCTTCTGTAAAGCAAAGTGACTCAGTTATACATACATATGTATATTCTTTTCCATTATGGTTTGTCATAGGATATTGAATATAGTTCCCTGTGCTATACAGTAGGACCTTGTTGTTTATCCATCGTATATATAATAGTTTGCCTCTACTAATCCCAAACTCCCAATCCTGCCCTCCCCCTTGGCAACCACAAATCTGTTCTCTATGTCTGTGAGTCTGTTTTTGTTTCATAGATACGTTGGTTTGTGTCATATTTTAGATTCCACATATAAGTGATATCATAAGGTATTTGTTTTTCTCTTTCTGACTTACTTCACTTAGTATGATAATCTCTAGGCCTATCCATGTTGCTGCAAATGGCATCATTTCATCCTTTTTTGATGGCTGAGTAATACCCCATGGTATGTATGTACCACATTTTCTTTCTCATTCATCTGTCGATGGACATTTAGGTTGTTTCAATGTCTTGGCTATTGTAAATAGTGTTGCTATGAACGTAGGGGTGCACGTATCTTTGTGCTGCTATGAACATAGGGGTGTATGTATCTTTTCAGATTATAGTTTTGTCTGGGTATATGCCCAGGAGTGGGACTGCTGGATCAAATGTCAACTCTATTTTTAGTTTGTTTTTTTTTTTTGTTTTTTTTTTTTTTTGCGGTACGCGGGCCTCCCACCGCTGTGGCCTCTCCCATT
>NC_041224.1:16337750-16359712 GCF_002837175.3 Physeter macrocephalus
TGTGGGATCTTCCCGGACCGGGGCACGAACCCGTGTCCCCTGCATCTGCAGGTGGACTCTCAACCACTGCGCCACCAGGGAAGCCCTATTTTTAGTTTTTTGAGGAACCTCCACACTGTTTTCCATAGTGGCTACACCAATTTACATTCCCACCAGTGTAAGAGAGTTCCCTTCCTTCCACACCCCCTCCAGCATTTGTTACTTGTAGACTTTTTCCTGATGGCCATTCTGACTGGTGTGAGGTGGTACGTCATTGTAGTTTTGATTTGCATTTCTCTTTTAGTGATGTTGAGCATCTTTTCATGTGCCTATTGGCCATCTGTATGTCTTCTTTGGACACTAAACTTATTGTGCTCATCATTTCATGATGTATGTAAGTCAGATAACTATACTGTACACCTTAAACTTACACAGCACTATATGTCAATTATATCACAATAAAACTGGACAAAAAGGGGGGCAAAAAAGATAATGACTTTCCTGAGTGTGCCCTGAAATATGAGATTACAATTAATATAATGAGTAGAGACATACTAACATATTACTAGTGAAGGCATTCCAGCTCAGTAAACCTGAAGTTTGAGAACATTAACAATCAGGTGTTGGGCTTCCCTGGTGGCGCAGTGGTTAAGAATCCACCTGCCAGCGCACGGGGCAAGGGTTCAAGCCCTGGTCTGGGAAGATCCCACATGCCGCGGAGCAACTAAGCCCGTGCACCACAACTACTGAGCCCGCGCTCTAAAGCCCATGTGCAACAACTACTGAGCCTGTGCGCCTAGAGCCCGTGCTCTGAAACAAAGAGAAGCCACCGCAATGAGAAGCCCGCGCACCGCAATGAAAAGTAGCCGCTGCTTGCCGCAACTAGAGAAAGCCTGCGTGCAGCAACAAAGACCCAATGCAGCCAAAAAATAAATAAACTAAATAAATAAATTAAAAAAAAATCAGGTGCTATAGTAATAGTAATATTTGTACTTTACATGAAGTCAAGTTAAATATTGGGAGGGGGCAAAAAATAATGATAAGCAGTTTCCTGAGATTTCTTACAGTCAATTCATAATCTTGGTATTACTTTCACTGGCTTTTCTCCTGATTTTTAAAATGAATAGAGATGGTGTAATGTTAGCTAGCATACTTCCCTCTAGACCAACAATATTTTTTAAAATTGAGAACTCAAAAAAACAAAAACAAAAAAACCTAGTGATAAAGGCGTTTTATTTCTACTTTACTAATACTGGAAATTTAAAAAAGAAAGTAGTAAGAGCCTGTCTGGTAAATGACGGTGGTGGAAACTGTATCTGGTTTGCTTGCTGTCAGCCAAACCTTGCTAAGCCATGGAGAAGAGGGTCAGCGGGTTACATGGGAAGGCACCATACTTGCGATGAATTTATCAGGAACTCACCATGCATCATCCCAGAGTTTTCAGAAAAGCAGAGCTTAGTTTGCTTCCATGTCCTGGCTATTGTAAATAGAGCTGCAATGAACATTGTGGTACATGACTCTTTTTGAATTATGGTTTTCTCAGGGTATATGCCCAGTAGTGGGATTGCTGGGTCATATGGTAGTTCTATTTTTAGTTTTTAAAGGAAGCTCCATACTGTTCTCCATAGTGGCTGTATCAATTTACATTCCCACCAGCAGTGCAAGGGGGTTCCCTTTTCTCCACACCCTTTCCAGCATTTATTGTTTGTAGATTTTTTGATGATGGCCATTCTGACTGGTGTGAGGTGATAGCTCATTGCAGTTTTGATTTGCATTTCCCTAATGATTAATGATGTTGAGCATTCTTTCATTTGTCTGTTGGCAATCTGTATATCTTCTTTGGAGAAATGTCTGTTTAGGTCTTCTGCCCATTTTTGGATTGGGTTGTTTGTTTTATTGATATTGAGCTTTATGAGCTGCTTGTAAATTGTGGACATTAATCCTTTGTCAGTTGCTTCGTTTGCAAATATTTTCTCCCATTCTGAGGGTTGTCTTTTCATCTTGTTTATGGTTTCCTTTGCTGTGCAAAAGCTTTTAAGTTTCATTAGGTCCCATTTGTTTATTTTTGTTTTTATTTCCATTTCTCTAGGAGGTGGGTCAAAAAGGATCTTGCTGTGATTTATGTCATAGAGTGTTCTGCCTATGTTTTCCTCGAAGAGTTTGATAGTGTCTGGCCTTATATATACACTACCAAACGTAAAATAGATAGCTAGTGGGAAGCAGCCGCATAGCACAGGGAGATCAGCTCGGTGCTTTGTGACCACCTAGAGGGGTGGGATAGGGAGGGTGGGAGGGAGACGCAAGAGGGAGGAGATATGGGAACATATGTATAACTGATTCACTTTGTTATGTAGCAGAAACTAACACACCATTGTAAAGCAATTATACTCCAATAAAGATATTTAAAAAAAAAAAAGAAAAAAAGAAAAGCACAACTTTCAGAAAAGCAGTTTGCATCTGGTTCCATGTTTACTTACCACGCCCTCAAGGCCGAAACCTTTTAACTTGGTTAACAGTTACGTTTGTTCTTTGACTAGGAAGTAGTTATAGGGACAAGGTACAAAAAATAATAAGCATGCAGCCCTTTATTTAGTTTTGCAAAGTCTCTGCTTATAGTTCTGTATATTACATAACTGTGTTATACAAATACATTTATTTACAAAAACACTCTAGCTGTGCAAACTTGTTGCTTTTTAAAAACGTCCAGGAAGTTCCATTTCTGCCCCATCCCAAGATATATTTTTAAAGCATGCATAAAAATTAACTTTGGTGTGGGAAAACTACTCTATGTGCTGTCACATACAGTATTTTTGGTGTCTATTTATATATTTACAAAAATTGATCAGTTTACAGAACCGTACAGAAGTGTACATTCTAAAATCCACAATGCAATAGTGTGGGTTACCAGGTCTCAGAAAACAAAGGAAGGATTTAGATACTGCAAAGAAAACAACTAGAGAATCCCAATATGTTAGAAAAGAGAAAAAAGAAAGAAACAGAACAAAACTAGCTTGCTTGGGCCGGCAAATTATTATCCATAATTTTCATGGCAGTGCAGTAGGGTTGATAATTGCCTTCTACATGTGCCTCTGTGTTGGCTTGTGCAGAAGTTCACTGGCTTATTGTCTAGCACACTACTTTCAAATGTACAATGCTACAGTATCAAAATGTTTTGGCAAAAAAGATCTCGAAAGGAACCATGAAGTTTTGACAAAAATAGAAATCTGTAATAAAGCTAAATAACACTAAAATAAAAGGAAATATCATAGTATCTGTTTTACAATTTGTATAGTCACACTTGTGTATTTCTCTGTTCACGTCCAGTCTCCGTAATGAAAAATATTTTTATACAAAACATACTAAAATTCTGGAATCATACATGTTTTACATGCTTAATACATTTTTCTCTTGTCTCACCACACCCTTCTCTCCTGCCATACTCTCTTTTGGTAACACACGCTTACTTCATTTAACAGGTATTGAATAGAGACAGTAAACACTATGTAATTATAACGGCAACAAAGTAAAAAAACAAACAAGCTTTACTGAAACCTATTGATCCAGTATTTAGCACATACTTAGCATTAAACCTCAAACAGTACAGCAATACGTTACATTCTCTTGTGAAAACACTCCTCGAAGACTCTTAAAAAAAAAAAAATTTTTTTTCTTAAATGCAACTCCGACTTGTGCCTAATAGGATTTGGCCTTTAAGAGGTTTCCTTTGCTGTGGACTGGGTGGCTTTGCTTGAACTTCCGCTCTGTGCCTTGTAGCTGGTGAGGCTAGGAGTATGGATGGTCCTGATGCTCTTGGCACCTTGATTCAGTGAAGCTGGGGAGGCGGGTGGGGGCGGGGAGGAGGGGAAGGAAGGAGGGGCTGCTCGGCCATTCTGAGTCTGCAGTGAGAATGAGAGATGGTGACCTTTACCTGTATGAGTGGGGCTCTGAAACTTCAAGGAGCCATTAGAGACAGAGGGGATGAGGGAGGCAGAGGAAGCAGATCGTCCTGTTTGGGGGCTCAGAGGGTTAGAAGGAACCGATGGTTTAGTAGCAGGTGGATTAGGGAGGTTAGAGCTGTCACCACTAGAAGAAGGCAGAGAACTGCTTTTCCCAGAGCTGGGAGAAAGGGCTGGAATCTTAGAAGCAGGTAAGGAGGGGAAAGTAGGCTTACAGTCCCCACCAGCTTTCTTAGCACTTCCATTAGCCTGCAAATAAAGATGGCGGGAGACAGTTTGTCAGAAAGCTGGTAACACCATCAATCCACAGGGTCTGGCAACACAGCCCTTCTGAGAATCATTAAATCAAAGACACCAAACCAAACCAGTTCAAGGCCTGAGCTAAGGCTTGTCGTGCTGTACTGGACCTGGGAGAAACCCCCAAAGTGCAGAGCAGAGGATGTACAGAACAGGGAAGAAGGGAGAAGAGCGTTTGTGAGAAGAGGCACATCATTCTACTACCGTCTCCGGGTGCTGGGCGGAGACGTGAGGGTTGCGTGAGGGCTGTTACTGGGGCGGGGGTGAGGCATCGTGACGGAGTGTTAATGGGCCTCTAGTGCGATGCCGTCCACGTACACGTTAGTGCCGGTGACTTTCAGGGCAGCTTTGTCTGTCTCGGCTTCCCAAGGTGTTCTGATGAACCACTGCACTCCCCCAAGGAAAGCCACCTGGCCCGCCACCTTGTGTTAACAGGTCAACTTTGGAGTCACAAAGTAAAAGATGTTTGATTGCAAGCATGCAAAAGAGTGGTGAGAAATTCAACAGAGGCTTTTAGACTCTCTTCATGCCCCCAGATCCAGGATGTCTACGTAAACCGTATCTTACAAAGAAAAATGCAATATTTGGTATAAACTAAGTCAGTGACTTGCTTCTTATACGCAAGAGTGTCCATCCAATATTGGGTTTAAGGTAAAACTACCTGACGATACTGGCGGGGATCCTGCAGTTTGGACTGCTTGCCAGGCTTGTCCAGGCTTCCGGGTCTGTTCTTGGAACTCATGGGAATCGGCATCCTGCTCGTCTGAGGGGTTCCAGTGGGGCCCTGTGGGGAGGGGCGGCAAGGGGGGACAGAAAGGACGCGGGTGAGTGGCTCATCCCCGAGGCCGCCCCACCGTGCGCAGAGAAGCTCGACGTGAGAAGCCACAGCCCTACATGCAGGACAGATCTAGGAGACGGACATCAGGAGACACCACCGGGGTTAATTCGAAGAATCAAACAGAATAACACTGCTCCACTACTGATCAAACGGATTTTAATGTGAGTATCCGAGCAATCACTTCAACGGCAAGTGGCTGACCCAGCGTCCTTGCGGTTTTCCCAGCACCAATCGGCAACAGAGATAAAAACAGAATCAATTAGCTGTTAGACACCTAGTTGTTGTTGTTCTGAAGGCGAGGGAGAAAGTGTGAGGGAAAGGATCATTGCGAACAGACAACGGAACGAAACAAAACGAGCCACCTGAAAGGAAGCAAGTAAATCACAAGACACCCTTCGCTAATGGTGATTATGGCAGATTTAAGAAAGCAGCTGGCTCTTTTCATGTTCCATCAGACCAAGATACCTTACGTGAAGCTGAAGGTACAGACGAGGGGGGCTCTAGGACAGTGGGAGCTTCATCCAGGACTAGCAAGGGCTGGGGACAGGCCTCCTGGGCCATGTGGGATGAGCTTGCAACAGACTCTCTGTTGGAGGAACACGAGGTATCAACGAGGGCTTTGGGACTCATCTCACTGATCGTATTTTCCAGCTGTTTGATGGTCTGCTCCAGGCTGTCCAACGTTCTGTAGGTATTTTTTCTGATTTCATCAGTTCTCGAAATCGGAGCTGTGCTCTCCAGACTGGGCTGCTCTAGTCTCCTGAGCATGCTTTTAGGGGTGTCTTCGGATTGAGACCCACTGATCTCGAATCTCTTGGCTTCTCTGTGCTGCTTCAAAGTGCCGTCCTCTTCCTCCTCTTCGTAGACCACCACCTGCAACGTCTTCTTCCCCGTCTTGGTTCCCGTGCGAATGGCTTGCGTGAGAGCGGCGAGCTGCTTTTTCGGGAATTTGAATTTGAACTTTTTCTTGGGGCTTTCAAACTGGTCATCGGTCGGGTCAGCTTGCCTTTCCGAACTTGGAGAATCGGCTTGGTTGAACTTGCTCTGCTCGGTTTTATTCACTTCCTGTCCTCCTGACATTCCGGTCTCCGCTGAAAGGAAGTGTGGCTGGAATTTACTCTCAGCCTCCCGCCCTGCTCCGAGGTTGCCCGAGGCCCCCTCCTTAGGAAGCTTTTGGGAAGTGTTATTCTGGACCACAGCATCTCCATTCTCCTCCTCTTCCTCTATCTTTTCCTCTGTCATCATTCTCTCCAGTTCCTCGTCGCATTCCTCAAATATGGTTGAAAGTCTCTTGTATGCGGACCGGATGTCCATGGGTTCATCAAAAATGATGATCACGGGTTTCTTGTCCAGGCACACGACCGGCTCTTCGTTGTCGCTGCCTTCTTGCTGGGAAGTTGTCTCTTTTTTGGCGTCAATGTTGACCGTCTGTACATCTTCCCCCTGTTTGCTCACTATATCGCGGACCTCCCCGCTGGAGAGAACTTGGACCGCGGTTTTGGTGATCATGAAGGCAATGTTGTCGGTGGCTGCATCCTCCTCAGTGGGAGAACCCACTGTTGACTCCCCGTCCTCATCAGGCGTCACGTTAGCGTGCCTAGCTCCCTTCGGTCTTAGGACAACTTGGCCAACTTGGCCAAACTCTGTCATGGGAACCTCTTGGTCTTGAGTTTTGACATCACGAATAGTCGATTCGGTTGATCTAGTGGGAGAGGGAAGGTGACACTTATCTGTATTTCCGTGTCCTTGCTGACTCACCCCCTTTGTCTTCCCATAATTCATCTTCTGCGTCTCAGTGTCAGATACAGGGTACGGCAGCCCTGAGATTTTAGGTCCTTTGTTGGTTTCATCTTCTAATGAACTAACGCCAGAGAAACTAGAGTTGACCCTAGACACATTTTTCTGGGAATAGTTTCTACTGTCTCTAAGTGAACTCTTGGTGGATATGGAACTTTCCTTCATTAAGATGTCAGTTTTGTATTCTGATGTTCTTGCTGCATCAGAAATACTTTTCTCCGTTCCTCTTTCCCACTTAGGATGGTCACTAGGTATGGGAGCCCCTGCGGTAACCTGGGAGGGAGAACGGAGGAGGGAAACCACACATAGTGATCAGAAATGGGTCTGCAAAGGAAGGGAATTAATCTGCGTGGTATCAGGTGGAACACAGATCTGGTGGACTCACCTTCCAGGATTCCATTTGGGGGCCATTTTCATATTCAACATCAGATTTCCGTACGTCTTCGTGGAAAAATTCCAAATTCTGGTAGAACAGTGTAGGACATGTTACTCCACAAAACCACACCCCCCCAAAGCGGACTACAACTAGATTGTTTCTTTAATTACGCTTCCAAAACATGCGGGCCAAGCACATTCGTTACACACCAGTCCAAAGCCTACAGCTCTGTTTACCTTGGGTGGCTTGGTTCTCCAACTTCCAAAAATGCCCTGTGTTTGCACAAGATGAAAATCTCAATTAGCAAAGTATTTCAAGGATTTCAAATTTTGGTGGGAGGAGCAGTTAAGAGAATAAAGGGACCAGTTCTGGACCAACACCTCCTCTTTGCAACATCCGATTGTGAGCTCAGCCGACTCTAAAACCAGAAGAGTGGCATGGCATCGTAGAAAGCACAATATGTGAGCAGGCAGATTTTGATTCTAACCCAGATCTGCCACTTAACTGTGTTATTTCAGGCAAGTCATTTCACTTCCTTGGGCCTCAGTTTTCTTGCTTATAAACCAAGGACCAGGAAAGTTTTCACGTCTCTGCCAACTAGTTATTTCATATTTCAGTCTCATCTCTGCTTCTTGTTTGGGGATTGTCCTATAACGACTCTGCATTGCTTGGATATGGTACTTTGAGATGAAAAAAAAAAAAACCATTTTTCCCTGGTCAAATCACAGATTTGAAAACATACTTGCAGTTTGTACTTAAACTTGCCAAGTAAAGTGTCAAAATAACCTTCAAACTAGTCGTAGCCAAGATGATCAAATCCCAATTCAGAGTGACAGTGCTGCCAAGGCTGCCAAGATGTCATCTAAACATTTACAAAACAGATATTTGAGGCTCAAGTGATGACTATGACATCATGATTCAGCTTTTTTTTTGGAAGAGACAAGAATTTTTAATATAATACCCGTTAACAAAGACTCCAGCTTTCATCCATGAAGATCTGGGTACTCTACAATTTTTCTGCTTGGCCCTTTGGTGGTACAAACAAATCAAAACCCTTTAAAATGGTTTCTGTTTGACCTAGAAATTTCAATTCTCATTTCTGGGTATTTATACCAAACAGGTAATCAGGTACACTATTTTAACTACATGATTCAGCTTTGATTCTCTGTGTGCTCTGATGCAGAGGAAAGATGCACTTCTGAGGTTCTCACCAAGATTCAGAAGGTAAGAACCCAGCAGTGAGAACCGGGTATGGAGAATGCTCCACCAGGCATGGGTGTATCGGTAGCCTCGGGCCCTGCCACCATGCTACCACTAGCCATGCCTTGTCACTTCCAAGGCACTGCTGTCCTTTCTTCTTGCTGTAGAAGCCCAAGAGGAAGAGGTGATTAGAACAGGATGGGACACGATCCCAAGAAGCCTGTTGGGTTAAAGCAATGACAACGTAACGAAGCGCAGAAACCCAGGCCCCACCAAAGACAACCTAGAGCGATCCTACTGCCTGGTTAAAACCAGAAAGAATGTCTGTACACATTCAAGCAATAACGCACAGAGACAACACAGTCAGTATTAATCACATGGAAACATGGCACAGGATCCAAGGTGCATCAGCCACCAAACACCTCCTGTTTAACTTCCCCTCAGCCGCATCAGGCCCCAAACAAGAGCAACGAGATTCGGCTGCTACAGTGGAACAATATAATCTCTTTGGTGGGATTTTAAATTTAGAATCAACAACTAATGCATCAAGTAAAAGTTGCAAGAAGAAAAATAAATGAGGTTTCAGCTTAAGGTTTCAGCTCCAAACAAGGAGTCAGCATACCATGCTAGGACCTGAGTGCGACTTTACCCTTGAGTCAAAGGAGGAATTGGCATCTGCAGGGCTGCTGTTCTGCTGGCCTCATTTATTGGGGGGTTAGGGCTGACATCTGTTCTGATTGGTCAGGGCCCGTGTCATACCCATTGTTGAACATTTCAAATGCCACCCAGCAATATATGTATCTTAAAACGGATCTAGTAGCAGGAATCCTCCAATGGAAAGTCACTAAGATAAAGATGTCAAGTGTAGGTTTCACATGACCTAGCATTTTTGGCACCGGGCTAGAAAAATGAAGGCATGGATCAAAGTAAGTGCATCAACTTTGTCCAGGGTAACTTGTTCACGGTCGTCATGTAATCTCACAACGATATCTTAGGTAGTCTTAGTCAAGACTCTGCAGGAAAGGTAATTAAGCCTCATTAATATCTGTTTTGGGGCCCCGAGATTTGGGTTGTTCAGACAACTGGTGAAGCAGGGACCATATGCATTTGGGCAAGAAACAAAAATTAGAAACATAAGTTATAGAAAAATTGCATAAAAGTAAGTACTAGACTAGCACTTCATAATAAGAGGAAAAAAACTTTAAGAAGCATTTGAGTTATAGAAGGGTAGATGAACAGCCCAGGAAGAGGTTAATAAGGACAATAATTTGGGGACAGGTCTGATAGTCATGGTTATTATGAAGTAGATTAGTCTACTGAGTATAATTATCCAGAAAAAGCGTCTGTAATTAAACCTAGTGTTTAATGCCCTGGTGTTGGGCATTCAGTACAGACCTGCTTAGTATCTGATGGACCCTTGACTGAGATCAGTGTGATCGATGGAATATGGATTTCTAATTGCAGGGCAAGAAATCCCACGCAGCTTTTTAGCAAATTAGCACAATTCTACAATGAGATGATGATTGTCTCCAGAAGGATCTTCGAGAAACGGTCACACTGGCCCAAGTACAGCACATGACTCAGGACCCGCCAGGACCTTCTGTGAATTGGCTTTAATAAGGCCACAGAAGGAAAGTCCACAGACTCAAGAAGCAACGTATTTCCAGTGTGATAATTATGGGTTCAATTCCCATTAATAGGAGGTTTCCCTCACAAGAAGGATTTATCAAGACAATCTCCTAATCTCCCCCGTGCCTAGAGAGCCCCCATCCCCATCACCTGGTTAACAGCTTCACTTGCCAGATCCGTGGCAGGCAGAGTTTACACGAGGGCTCTGGAATAGCCGGGAGCCAGGGAGGAGTAGGTCAGCCTCTACGGCACGGCACGGCTGCACGGCTGAGAGCTGTAAGCCCCAGGACTGCATCTCTTGAAGGACTGTGCTAGAATAGCTCTCCAATTGTGTGATCCTGTATCTCTTTCACCGAGCTTACTCATTCCTGGACTGAGGTACCTATGTGGGGTGACTATTATGGCTGATTTGTTTGACTTTATGTAAAGGATGCTAGAACCTTTGACTTCTAAGATACAAGTTCCTGGCAAAAAACGTTAAGACTTGAGTTGGTCATGATAAGCTTTTTACCCTGAAATTTAGACAGAGGCTTCATTTAAATAAGATGGCTCTATTTCCAAAAATCACAAAAGCTCTAGATTCAACTTACAAAGTTGAAGTTCAAATACGCAGGTTAATCTCCTCTCCTTAAAGTTCTATGTCATGATAGTGACCTTTGTTTCAGAGCCTGGACGTCTGTTTGGAAGCCATGAAAATGCCACAAAGCTTAGTAGCTCTAAAATGATACTGAACTTACTATCTTGCAAGGTACACTTTGAGAATTTCTAAGAGTAACAAAAACTCTGTTTGGCATCCTCGAACATGTGTGCAAATACATGTGTGTATGTTTCCATGGATACACCTGTGGATGGCAGGTAGACAGCTCTGCTATGCATTCTCTTCCTGGAATCTAAAGCTTTCACCTACTTTTAATGTAGATGTCTTTGGTCCAGAAGACATGTTACAAATTAGAAAAAGTGCTACCTACTTGGTTGATGTTTCCATTTGTTCCACCAGCATTGTTCTAGAAAATCTTGAAAGGTGTATGTATATCTTTGGTTTGGGAAGGTAATGCCTGAATCCTGCATATACTGTTGTGTGCTGTGCACAGGAACACAGCGTCTGCTCAGGAAACCTGAGCCAGAGATCTCTGGTGAAACCCCAAGCTGTGTCTCCATTAGTTTAAAAAAAAAAAAAAAAGAAAAAAAAAAAGAAGGGTGAGGAAAAAAGAGAAGGTACAGAAGCTCAAGCACAGAGCGGTATTAGTGTCAGAGCAAGGAAAGAAGGACGGCCCACCGGGTGGCCAACGTGTAATTGCCACGTTACCTTCTTCTCCTTGGGTAGGGCTGTGGCCCCCGGCCTAGTGTCTTTAACGTGACTGTCAGCCCGGGACTGCTCAGCGTGACTGTTTGAATTTACATCCATAAAGGAACACTTCTGGAATGCCTAAGGAATTAAAACACTGAGGTTAACAGGGGTCCGAGTGCAGCGAGGAGGTCAGAGGGGACAGGCAGGGAATCCAGAGGATCTCCCGGTCGAGAGCCCGGCCCGGACACGCCAGGTGTCCGACACGCCCTGAAAACCGGCTCCCCATCTGACCTAGGTCAGCAAAGCCCGGGGCAAAGGCTTCCTTATTTTCTGGTCCAGGCTAAGATTAAATGGATAGAGCCTTTGAAAAGAACGCCCCATCTTCCTGTCCACGTGAACCTGATTTGCATTTAGTAGGGCTTTTAAAGGGCTTTGAGCTTTAAAAAATGCTGAATATGTAAATGAATTCAGAAGAAGCTATCTTTTTTTCCTCTTCATTATAAAAGGGCACAAGATATTGCAAACCATTAAACCTTAAAAGGAAAGTAATCCTCAACAATTCGTCGTGTGCAGTAGCAACATACTCCCGTGCTCTGGGGAGTTCTGACTCTCACGTAGAATGAAGCAAGCTCTTTAGCACGCAAGTGATTCTGAGCGGCCTGGGAACTGCCTGGCCCCCAAAGACTTGTCTCTGAAAACTAGTGATGGATCGTAGTCCTAGGAGCCCAGGGCCACGCCTGTGAACACTGAGCGAGGGAGGTCGGTTCCCAGAGAGAAAGCATCTGCTGTGTCTATCGGGCAGAAAAGAAGTGAAAATATATGTGATCGCGAGAGCAGGAGAGACGGTAACCCAAGCAGCGCAATGTCCTGAAATCGGTGGTTCTCAATCAGGTTGAAAAAAAATACTGTTACCCAGGCCTCACCCAGAGCATAATTAAATCAGACTCTCTGGGCTGTAGGATTTTTGTTTTTTTTAACTCCTCAAAATTATTCTAATGTGCAGGCAGGATTAAAGAGCAGTTCTTGAAGTGAATAATTTCAACTGATCGCCTCACATTTCCTTAATGTCAAATACTGTCATTTGGAAATAACTGGAGGCACAAAGAATACCCCCACGCCTTCCCCAGGTGAACATTCCAGCACAGGTTTTAAAATACTAGCGGAGCGGATGCCTGGGACCTTCCCCGGCCTGCTCTTCCCTCGCTCTGCTGGCTCCCGGCTCCCTCCTTAGACACCCACCCGGTCCTCGCGGGCCCTGGAGGTGCCCGGGGCTCTGCTTGCTAAGGCCACTGGACATTTCCGTTGGGCTGTTAGGCCCTGGACTCGGGAGCCTGTGGTTTCTTCTGATGCCTGGTGATGCAGAGCAGGAAAGCTGTTCCACGGTTACACTCAGGGGGCTGCAGTCGCTCCTTGTCCTGCCTCAGAGGGGCTGGCGGGTGGGGGAGATGTCTAAGTCTAGAGTCCGCAAAGGCTCCAGCATGGCCGCTGGCCGACTCCTTGATGCAGCAGGCTGGCTAAGGAGGTTTGGTTACCTTAGGGTCAGAGCACTTCGCTCACCACTGTTACCTGACCACCAATAATATAACAAGAAGCCAGATACTCTGCCTTTGTAAAGCTTTCAGTCAAAGAAAGCATCAAAGATATTGAGATTTCAATGGAGGGAAATATCCCTCAAGCGATGGGCTCTAAGTGGCTAGAACAAAAATTACTTCTCTCGGGGGCTATAGTGCAGGATCATTCACAAGCTTCAAAGCCTCACTTCTTTATTAGTGCCTGTTGTTCACCCTTCACAAATTAGAAGTTATCTAGGGCTTAGTCATCCATTTGGAACAAACCAGGTCATGATTTATTTATTACTTATACCATACTTTAATATTGGAGTATAACTGATTTACAATGTTGTGTTAGTTTCAGGTGTACAGCAAAGCGACTCAGTTACACGTATACCTATTTTTCATGTTCTTTTCCCATTTAAGTTATTACAGAATATTGAGTAGAGTTCCCTATGCTATACAGGAGGTCCTTGTTGGTTATTTTATATACAGTAGTGTGTATATGTTAATCCAAAACTCCTAATTAATCCCTCCCCGGCCACCACCTTTGCCCTTTGGCAGCCGTAAATTTGTTTTCTTAGTCTGTGAGTCTGTGGCTGTTTTGTAAGTAAGTTCATTTGTATCATTTTTTTTTGATTCCACATATAAGTGGTAGCATATGGTATTTGTCTTTCTCTGTCTGAGTTACTTCACTTAGTATGATAATCTCTAGGTCCATCCATGTTGCTGCAAGTGGCATTATTTCATTCTTTTATTATGGCTGAGTAATATTCCATTGTATACAGGTACCACATCTTCTTTATCCATTCATATGTCCTTGGACATTTAGGTTGCTTCCATGACTTGGCTATTGTAAATAGTGTTGCTATAACATTGGGGTGCATGTATCTTTTTGAATTATGGTTTTCTCCAGATATACGCCCAGTAATGGGACTGCTGGGTCATATGGTAGTTCTATAGATCTTCTGCCCATTGTTTTTTTTAAATAAATGTAGAGTTTACAATAAATACTATCACATGTTGATTAATCTTTATTAAGACATCACTAATAATTAATCAATTAAAGAAAATAACTACTTGTTGGAGAAAGAAAGCAACAGTAAATACCCTGGTGGGATTTTGGAATTTGTGTGTGTGTGTGTGATATCGTGATATTTGTCTTCCTCCGTCTGACTGACTTCACTTAATATGATAATCTCTATGTCCATCCATGTTGCTGAAAAAGGCATTATTTCATTCTTTTTAATGTTTCTGCCCATTTTTTGATTGAGCTGGTTTTTTTTTTTTTTTTTTTTTTTTTTTTTGATAGTGAGCTGCACGAGCTGTTTGTATGTTTTAACACTGGGGTGCATGTATCTTTTTGAATTATGGTTTTCTCCAGATATACGCCCAGTAATGGGACTGCTGGGTCGTATGGTAGTTCTATTTTTAGCTTTTTAAGGACCTCCATACTGTTCTCCATAGTGGCTGTACTAATTTACATTCCCACCAACAGTGTAGGAGGGTTCCCTTTTCTCCACACCACCTCCAGCACTTACTGTTTTGTAGACTTTTTGATGATGGCCATTCTGACTGGTGTGAGGTGATACCTTATTGTAATTCTGATTTGCATTTCTCTAATAATTAGGAATGTTGAGCATCTTTTCATGTGCTTTTGGCCATCTATATGTCTTCTTTGGAGAAATGTCTATTTAGATCTTCTGCCCATTGTTTTTTTTAAATAAATGTAGAGTTTACAATAAATACTATCACATGTTGATTAATCTTTATTAAGACATCACTAATAATTAATCAATTAAAGAAAATAACTACTTTTTGTGTGTGGTGTTAAAGAATGTTCTAATTTCATTTTCTTACATGTAGCTGTCCAGTTTTCCCAGCACCACTTACTGAAGAGGCTGTCATTTCTCCATTGTATAGTCTTGCCTCCTTTGTCGAAGATTAACTGACCATAGGTGCATGGGTTTATTTCTGGGCTTTCTATCCTGTTCCATTGATCTATTGAATATATTTCTCATTTTGTGCCAGTACCATACTGTTTTTTGTTTTGTTTTGTTTTGTTTTGTTTGTTTTTGTGGTACATGGGCCTCTCACTGTTGTGGCCTCTCCCATTGCAGAGCACAGGCTCCGGACGTGCAAGCCCAGCAGCCATGGCTCACGGGCCCAGCTGCTCCGCAGCATGTGGGATCTTCCCAGACCGGGGCGCGAACCCGTGTCCCCTGCATCGGCAGGCGGACTCTCAACCACTGCGTCACCAGGGAAGCCGCCATACTGTTTTGATTACTGTAGCTTTGTAGTAAGGTCTGAAGGCAGGGAGCCTGATTCCTCCAGCTCCATTTTTCTTTCTCAAGATTGCATTGACTATTCAGGGTCTTTTGTGCTTCCATATAAATTAAAAATTTTTTTTTGTTCTGTGAAAAATGCCATTGGTAGGGATTGCGTTGAATCTGTAGATTGGCTTGGGTAGTATAGTCATTTTGAGAATATTGATTCTTCCAATCCAAGAACATGGTATATCCTTCCATCTGTTTGCGTCATCTTCGAATTGTTTCATCAGCGGCTTATAGTTTTCAGAGTACAGGTCTTTTGCTTCCTTGGGTAGGTTTATTTCTAGGTATTTAATTCTTTTTGATGCGACAGTAAATGGGATTGTTTCCTTCATTTCTTTTTCTGACTTTGCTGTGCAAAAGCTTTTAAGTTTCATTAGGTCCCCTTTGTTTATTCTTGTTTTTATTTTCATTACTCTAGGAGGTGAATCCAAAAAGATATTGCTACAATTTGTGTCAGGGTGTTCTGCCTATGTTTTCCTCTAAGGGTTTTATAGTATCCAGTGTTACATTTAGGTCTTTAATCCATTTTAAATTTATTTTTGTGTGTGGTGTAAAAGAATGTTCTAATTTCATTTGGATTTTCAATGTATAGTGTCATGTCATCTACAGACAGTGACAGTATTACTTCTTCTTTTCCAATTTGGATTCCTTTCATTTCTTTTTCTTCTCTGATTGCCATGGCTAGGACTTCTAAGACTACGTTGAATAAAAGCTTCCTTGGGTAGGTTTATTTCTAGGTATTTAATTCTTTTTGATGCGACAGTAAATGGGATTGTTTCCTTCATTTCTTTTTCTGATCTTTCATTGTTAGTGTATAGGAATGCAACAGATTTCTGTGTATTAATTTTATGTCCTGCAACTTTACTGAATTCATCAATGAGCTCTGATAGTTTTCGGGCAGCATCTTTAGGATTTTCAATGTATAGTGTCATGTCATCTACAGACAGTGACAGTATTACTTCTTCTTTTCCAATTTGGATTCCTTTCATTTCTTTTTCTTCTCTGATTGCCATGGCTAGGACTTCTAAGACTACGTTGAATAAAAGTGGCGAGAGTGAACATCCTTGTCTTGTTCCTGATCTTAGAGGAAATGCTTTCAGCTTTTCACTGTTGAGTATGATGTTAGCTGTGTGTTTGTCATATATGGCCTTTATTATGCTGAGATAGGGTCCCACTATGCCCACTTTCTGGAGAGTTTTTATCATAAATGGGTGTTGAATTTTGTTGAAAGCTTTTTCTGCATCTATTGAGATGATCACATGGTTTTTATTCTTCAATTTGTTAATGTGGTGTATCACACTGATTGATTGATTTGCAGATAGTGAAAAATTCTTGCATCCCTGGGATAAATTCCACTTGATCATGGTGTATGATCCTTTTAATGCATTGTTGTATTTGGTTTGCTAGTATTCTGTTGAGGATTTTTGCATCTATGTTCATCAGTGATATTGGCCTATAATTTTCTTTTTTTGTGATATCTTTGTCTGATTTTGGTATCAGGGTGATGGTGGCCACAAAGAATGAGTTTGGGAACATTCCTTCCTCTGCAATCTTTTGGAATAGTTTGAGAAGAACAGGTGTTAACTCTTCTCTAAATGTCTGATAGAATTTGCCTGTGAAGCCATCTGGTCCTGGAATGTTTGTGTGTTGGGAGTTTTTAAATCACAGTTTCAATTTCAGTACTTGTGACTGGTCTGTTCATATCTTCTGTTTCTTCCTGGTTCAGTCTTGGGAGATTGTACCTTTCTAAGAATTTGTCCATTTCTTCTAGGTTGTCCATTTTATTGGCAAATAGTTGCTTGTAGTAATCGCTTATGATCCTTTGTATTTCATTGTAACTTCTCCCTTTTCACTTCTAATTTTGTTGGTTTGAGCCCTCTCCCTTTTTTTCTTGATGAGTCTGGCTAAAGGTTTATCAATTTTGTTTATCTTTCCAGAGAACCAACTTTTAGTTTCATTGATCTTTTCTATTGCTTTCTTTGTCTCTGTTTCATTTATTTCTGCTCTGATCTTTATTTTTTTCCCTTCTATTAACTTTGGATTTTGTCTGTTCTTTCTCTAGTTGTTTTAGGTGTAAGGTTATGTTGTTTGAGAGTTTTGTTTCCTGAGGTAAGATTATATTGCTATATACTTCCCCTTTGAACTGCTTTTGCTGTCTCATAGGTTTTGCATTGTCCCGTTTTCATTTTCATGTCTCTAGGTATTTTTTTTAAACATCTTTATTGGAGTGTAGTTGCTTTACAATGGTGTGTTAGTTTCTGCTTTATAACAAAGTGAATCAGCTATACATATATATATATATCCCCTTATCTCTTGCATCTCCCTCCCTCCCACCCTCCCTATCCCACCCCTCTAGGTGGTCACAGAGCACCGAGCTAATCTCCCTGTGCTATGTGGCTGCTTCCTACTAGCTATCTGTTTTACATTTGGTAGTGTATATATGTCCATGCCACTCTCTCACTTTGTCCCAGCTTCCCCCGCATGTCCTCAAGTCCATACTCGAGTAGGTCTGTGTCTTTATTCCCATCCTGCCCCTAGGTTCTTCATGCCCATTGTAGTTTTGATTTGCATTTCTCTAATGATTAATGATGTTGAGCATTCTTTCATGTGTCTGTTGGCAGTCTGTATATCTTCTTTGGAGAAATGCCTATTTAGGTCTTCTGCCCATTTTTGGATTGGGTTGTTTTTTCTAGGTATTTTTTGATTTCCTCTGATTTCTTCAGTGATCCATTGGTTGTTTAGTAGCATATTGTTTGGCCTCCGCATGTCTGTGTT
Source organism: Physeter macrocephalus (assembly GCF_002837175.3). NCBI lineage: Eukaryota > Metazoa > Chordata > Mammalia > Artiodactyla > Physeteridae > Physeter > Physeter macrocephalus. The sequence continues at coordinate 16,355,769 of NC_041224.1, forward strand.
TTTTTTCTTTTCCTTGTAGTTGATTTCTAATCTCATAGCACTGTGGTCAGAAAATATGCTTGATACGATTTCAATTTTCTTAAATTTACCGAGGCTCGCTTTGTGGTCCGGTGTGTGATCAATCCTGGAAAATGTTCTGCATGCACTTGAGAAGAATGTGTATTCTGCTGCTTTTGAATGGAATGCTTTATAAATACCAATTAAGTCCATCTGCTCTAATGTGTCATTTAAGGCTTGTGTGTCCTTATTGAGTTTCTGTCTGGATGATCTGTCCACTGCTGTAAGTAGGGTGTTAAAGTCCCCCACTGTTATTGTGTTACTGCTGAATTCTCCTTTTATGGCTGTTAGCATTTGCCTTATATATTGAGGTGCTCCTATGTTGGATGCATATATATTTGCAATTGTTATATTTTCTTCTTGGATTGATCCCTTGATCATTATGTACTGTCCTTCTTTGTCTCTTGAAAGTCTTTAAAGTCTATTTTGCTTGATATGAGTATTGCTACTCCAGCTTTCTTTTGATTTCCATTTCCATGTAATACCTTTTTCATTCCCCTCACTCAGTCTGTATGTGTCCCTAGATCTGAACTGGGTCTCTTGCAGACAACATATATAAGGGTCTTGTTTTTGTATCCATTCAGCCAGTCTATATCTTTTGTTTGGAGCATTTGTTGACATTTAAGGTAATTATAGATATGTATAGTCTTACTATCATTTTGTTAATTGTTTTGGATTTGTTTTGGTAGGTCTCTTTTCTTCCCTTCCTTTTGTTCTCTTGTGATTTGATGACTAACTTTAGTGTTGTGTTTAGATTCCTTTTTCTTTTGTGTGTGTATTGTAGATTTTCAGTGTGCGGTTACTATGAGGTTTTGATACAGCAGTCTGTATAATATACGTAAGAGTATTTTTAAGTTACTGGTCTTTTAATAATTTCAAATGTATTTCTAGTATCCTGCACTTGTACTCTCCTCTTCCCACGACTGCTGGTTTTGATATCACATTTGTGTGTGAATGATTTCCTGCCTTTACCGGTGAGCTTTCCCATTCGTAATTTTCTTGTTTCTAGTTGTGGCCTTTTCTTTTTCACCTAGAGAAGTTCATTTAGCATTTGTTACAAAGCTGGTCTGGTGGTGCTTAATTCTTAGCTTTTGCTTGTCTGTAAAGTTTTTGATTTCTCTGTCAAATCTGAGTGAGAGCCTTGCTGGGTAGAGTAATCTTGGTTGTAGGTTTTTCCCTTTCATCACTTTAAATATTGATATATCATGCCACTTCTTTAGAGCCTGCAGAGTTTCTGCTGAAAAATCAGATTATAACCTTATGGGGATTCCATTGTATGTTACTTGTTGCTTTTAACATTTTCTCTGTGTCTTTTTGTCAGTTTGATTAATATGCGTCTTGGTGTGCTCCTCCTTGTGTTTATCCTGCCTGGGACTCTGTGCTTCCTGGACTTGGGTGACTTTCCTTTCCCATGTTTGTTAGGGAGGTTTTTAGCTATTATCTCTTCAAATATTTTCTCGGGCCCTTTCTCCTTTGGGGACCCCTATAATGCAAATGTTGGTGCACCTAATGTTGTCCCAGAGGTCTCTGAAACTGTCTTCATTTCTTTTTATTCTTTATTCTATTCTGCAGCACTGATTTCCACCATTCTGTCTTCCAGCTCACTTATCCGTTCTTCTGTCTCATTTATTCTGCTATTGATTCTTTCTAGTGTATTTTTCATTTCAGTTATTGTATTGTTCATCTCTGTTTCTTTCAGTTATTGTATTGTTCATCTGTTTCTTCTTTGTATCTTCTAGCTCTTTGTTAAACATTTCTTGCATCTTCTCAGTCTGTGCCTCCATTCTTTTTCCAAGATCTTGGATCATCTTTACTATCAATACTCCAAATTCTTTTTGGGGTAGATTGCCTCTCTCCACCTCACTTAGTTTTTCTGGGGTTTTATCTTGTTCCTTTGCCTGGAACATATTCCTCCGCTGTCTCACTTTGTCTAACTTTCTGTGATTGTCATTTCTGTTCCACAGGCTGCAGGGTTGTACTTCCCATTGCTTCTTGTCTCTGCCCCCTGGTGGATGAGGCCTAAGAGGCTTGTGCAGGCCTCCTGGTGGGAGGGGCTGTGTTCCCACCCTGTTTGTTTGTTGGTTGTTTGGCCGAGGCATCCCAGCACTGGAGCCTACAGGCTGTCAGTTGGGGCAGGTAAAAATGGAAGCCTCCCGGGGAGCTCACACCAATGAGTACTTCCCAGTATGCCCCCACCAGTGTCTTTGACCCCACAGTGAGCCACCCCCCAATCTCTCCAGAAGACCCTCCAAGACTAGCAGGTAGGTCTGGCCCAGGCTCCTATAAAGTCACTGCTTTCTCCCTGGGTTCCAGAGTGTGTGCGCCCTCCAGGAATGAAGTTTCCATTTCCCCCAGTCCTGTGGAGTTCCTGCAACCAAGCCCCGCTGGCCTTCAAAGCCAAATGCTCTGGGGTCTCCTCCTCCCAATTCTAGATCCCCAGGCTGGGGAGCCTGATGTGGGGCTCAGAACTCTCACTTTTGTGGGAGACCCTCTGCACTATAATTATTTTCCAGTTTGTGTGTCACCCACCCAGTGGGTATGGGATTTGACTTTGTTGTGATTGCGCCCCTCCTACCATCTCGTTGTGGCTTCTTCTTTATCTTTGGCTGTAGTATATCTTTTTTTGGTAGGTTCCATCTTTTTTGTTGATGATTGTTCAGCAGTCAGTTGTGATTTTGGTGTTTTTGTGAGAGGAGGTGAGCTGACGTCCTTCTACTCCACTGTCTTGTTCTTTCTCCCTCCATATTATTTATACCATAATTTGGGGGCAAATGCTACAGTGAATGGCCCCAGCATCTGCCTACACATCTTAGGAGAAGCACCAATGCCCAGCAACATGTAGCCTTGACATACCAGTGTCTTAGTCAGAGGGCTCTCAGTGGATAACTGACGGAGGCCTCCATGCTCTCAACTGTTTCATGAGTCAGTAACTTTATAAATCTATAGTTCCTATGAATGAAATTCTCTGATGGAGGGGATGTCTGAGTTTTAATGGGGCTGGACAGGGCTCACGCATGTGACAAGTAAACCAGCAGCCCTGTTTTCCCTGGAAAACCCAAGGTGCTTAATGTTGGCAATTACTTCCATGGGAAGCAGAGCAGAAGAGCTGAGGTGGAAGTGACATGGTCAGAATGTTCTCCCTCCTCCAAATGAAGAAGGCAGATCCTTGGGCCTGCACAAAATCATCAGTACCTTAGTGAACATGTTCTGGAGCCCGAAGGAGGTTGTGACCTGACCATCAAATGGGGGAAAAAAAATCCTACGTTAATTCATGGATCAAAATGAAATACTTTATGAACAGACTGTGGTCTAGGAATTGTGTCTTATGACTGATTGATTAGACAAGTTCTTAGAATGTACACCTAGAGCAGATTCACACCATGATCTGAATGTGGGATCAGCTTTGGGTGTAGCCCTGTACCCCATCCTTAGTCCTAGGAGTAGACTGTGGCAATTAGTTAACAAATAAAAATCTAAAAATAAAGTATCATTTCTCAAATAGAACAAAGAAGACAGGAAACAAAATTATTAAGCTTTTTGGAATACCTGAAAAGATGACATTGACACTGACTGGAAACTTGGTATGGAGGACAGACGGCCACATGATTCCAGGCCTGTTATTCTAAGAATTTCTAAGAATTAAAGCCAAAGAAGGGGACACCACTTGAAGGGGGCTTTAATCAGTCCTTGGGAAGACAGGACAAGGGCTGGTATTTCTTTTTTTTTTTTTTTTCGGTATGGCGGGCCTCTCCCGCTGCAGAGCACAGGCTCAGCGGCCATGGCTCACGGGCCCAGCCACTCCGCGGCATGTGGGATCCTCCCAGACCGGGGCACGAACCTGTGTCCCCTGCATCGGCAGGTGGACTCTCAACCACTGCGCCACCAGG